>NC_134810.1:24739669-24742169 GCF_046742065.1 Oratosquilla oratoria
TTGTTGACATCTAATTCAACTTCTTTCTTTCATCAATGTTCAATTTTTCTAGATATTGGGAAAAATGTGCTAAAATTTATTTTGATTTTCAGTGTAGATTTAATGATTGCCCAACCTTCTACATTATAAAGACGTAGTTTCCATTGCAATGTCTTTAAAGTTTACTTGGAGACAAATGATCCTGAGCTCGATATGTTCATCCATAGGGATTTCCCCAAATTCCCCTCGACAGTGTAACGCTGATTTCGTCACACTATGCAGAGGCGCAGGATGCAGCCAGATTATTGTCAAGTTCAGTTAGATAAGATTACCGGCGAAAGCCAGACCTTCATATAACCACCACCATCTCCCCCTGGTAAAAATGCTAACCTAACCTTTCGAGTGTAATGACTCATAAGGGAGACTTGGCTGTATCCAACAACAAGCCGCAAAGGTGAAGCCGGACAGTGTGCCACCAGCCTTACTCCTGGGCCCTTCTTTCTGGGGCCTCTGGGGCTCTCCCCGAAGACCCTCCATGCATGGAGATCCACAACGCCGGGAAGCCTGGCATGGCGGAGTTCCACTAGGAGAGGTCCAGCAGAGAAGTTCGCCGCGCTTGTCTCTGAAGAGTCTATATTGTAACAACACATGTTTCTCTATAACACCGGGTTGCTGGTACAAAGCTCAACTCTGGGTTTAGTAACTACTCCGATCCTTACACCAGAGAGGTGATTAACACATTCGCCCCTTGTGGTCCGAGGACTAGGAAGGAATAGTCAGGGAAATACCGCATGTAACCAAAGGATCTTGAAATAAGACAACGTGCAGTCGGATTTCAAATCAAATTTTGATATATTTCATAATACATACGAAGATACTGAGCACTCATGGGTGAGAACAAAAGCTTCATGTACATCAACTCTTTTACAACACTCTAAGACATGTATCATTGTTACACTTTTTGTATATAGAAGCAGTCAAATAATAAAACGCTTTAGCACACGTGCATTTGACTTTTTATATAGAGTGAGGAAAATCAGATTAATTCTATTAGATATTAACAACCTTAAGACGTTATGTACCCGTTGTTATGAGAGCAGACAACAGACATTTATGATTAGATTAATATGTTTCTATAATTCGTAGCGTTTGAAGACCAAATCAAGTCGTTCATAAGTCTGAGCACATTCTGTTTGAATTCATCTACTGCACGTCCACTGCCAATCTCCCTCCTCTCTCCTCTCTCTCTCTCTCTCTCTCTCTCTCTCTCTCTCTCTCTCTCTCTATATATATATATATATATATATATATATATATATATATATATATATATATATAAACAATTATTTTAGCTCAGTATTCGTAAACGAAACACCTCAAAGTGAATTCCAAACTGAAACCTGTGAAAAGTCTGGGGTAAACTTACTCACTACGGTAAATATAACAAAAGAAAAAATTAAAAGGTGTATAGACAAACTCAAAGTTAATAAAACACCAGGGCCTGACGGTTGGCATCCAAGAATCTTAAAGAAAATGAAAAATGAGATTGTTGTTCCATTAGAAATTATTTTCAAGAAATCCATCATATCCAGAGATGTCCCAAGAGAATGGAAGCTAGCTAACGTTACTCCCATATTCAAAAAGGGTGACAAAAAGAAACCAAATAACTATAGGCCTATTAGTTTGACTTCGATCGTAGGAAAAATAATGGAAACTATCATCAGAGATGCTATCGAATATCATTTAGAAAGTAACCGTTTGATAAATGATAGCCAACATGGTTTCAGACGGAAACGTTCTTGCGTGACTAACTTACTCGAATTCTACAACACAGTTATCTCGAATTATGACAAAAGAAACAATATAGATTTAATATATCTAGACTTTGCAAAAGCTTTTGATACCGTCCCACACGAAAGACTACTTACTAAATTAGCTTTGCATGGAATAAGTGGTAGCCTATTAGGTTGGACTAGTAATTGGTTGAAAGGTCGAAAACAGAGAGTTGTTTTAAATGGAAAAACTTCTGGATGGAAAAGTGTTGCAAGTGGAGTTCCTCAGGGTTCCGTTCTTGGGCCACTTCTATTCATAGTATATATAAATGATATAGACCATGGACTAAAATCTACTGTTTCCAAATTTGCTGATGATACAAAACTGTGCGGAGTGGCAAATGATCACTCAAATCAATTAGATATTCAAGAAGATTTAGATCAATTACAGCAATGGTCTGAAAAGTGGCTAATGAAATTTAACACAAGTAAATGCAAGGTAATGCACATAGGTAAAAATAACAGTAAGTACGATTACAAGTTATTTGGAAATTCGTTAACAAAAGTGGATAGTGAAAAAGATCTCGGCGTAATTATCAGTAACGACCTCAAATCATCCAAGCAGTGTATTTCAGCCTCTGAGAAAGCAAATAAGATTCTGGGATTGATTGCGCGATCTTTTGATTTCAAAAGTCCATCACTCATTAACAAGCTATATAAATCGTTAGTTCGTCCACATTTGGAATATG
>NC_134810.1:24749669-24762169 GCF_046742065.1 Oratosquilla oratoria
ATAAATTGAACAACCAGGGTGACATAACACATCCCTGACGAAGTCCCACCTTTACCCCGAACCACTCACTCTCTCCATTTCTAATCCTAACATAAGCCTCTCACAGTGTCTTTCTGTCTACTCCGTCATAAGCCTTTTCCTAATCTATAAAATCTCAAAAACATCTTTACCTTTTCCTATAGCTTTCGCACATATCTGTCTCATCACAAAAATCTGATCTACACAACCAGTACCTGTCCTAAACCTACACTGTTCCTCTCTTAACCCTCTCAATCAAAACCCTCCCATAAGCCTTCCCAACTACACTTAACAAACTGATCCCTCTGAAACTACTACACTCACACTTGTCCCCCTTTCCCTTGTAAAGTGGAACTATACAGGCACTCCTCCAGTCCTCCGGCACTCTACCCTCTCTTAAACAAACATTGAATAACCTTACCAACCAGTCCACCATTACTGTACCTCCTTTTTCAGACATTCTGCATGTCATATATCCAACCCAGGTGCCTTACTTGCTTTCATCATTTTAACAGCTGCCTTCACCTCATCTTTCCTTATTTCTCCTCCATTTTCCTCTCTCATCACGGTCATTTTCTTAACACTTCCCACTGCAACTACCTTTCTCTCCCTATCCTCCTTCACATTTAGCAACTCCCTAAAGTACTCTGCCTACCTTCCTCTCACTGCCTTCTCTTCCATTATCATCTCTCCATCTGCACCTTTTACCTTTTCTTCTCTACTTGATTCGCCTCCTCTTGCTCTGTTAATTTCTTTCCAAAACATTTTTCTATTACTTTCAAAATTTTCTGTCATACTCTTTTCTCATTTCATATTTGCTCTCCTCTTTGCCTCCTTTATCGTATGTTTTACTTCACACACACACACACACACACACACACACACACACACACACACACACACACACACACACACACACACACACACACACACACACACACACACACACACACACACATACACACACATACACACACACACACACACACACACATATATATATACAATATATATACACTACTTTATTATAGTAGATATATACATAAATATATATATATATACATACACACACACACACACACACACACACACACACACACATATATATATATATATATATATATATATATATATCTACTATATAGTAGTAGCCTCTGTCTGTCTGTCTGTTTGTTTGTTTGTTTGATCACGAACTCCTCCTAGGGTTTTGCAGATAGACCCCATAACCATATATATATCCAGGTACCTGGATAACTATATTTCATTAAAAAATATTTTGGTGAGGGTTAAGGGTTAAAGTTAGGTGGGTTAGGGTTAGGTGAGTGATTATTCACGAACTATTCCTAGATTTTTGCAGATAGACCCCTATAACCATATATATTCTGAAACCTTATAACCCAAGGTACTTGGAAAACTATCATTCATTTCTCTGTCTGTTTGTTTGTTTATTTGTTTGTTCAGGAACTCCTAGGGTTTTGCATATAGGCCCCCATAACCATATATATTCTGATATTCTATCACTTCAGGTACTTGGAAAACTATATTTTATTTTCAAAAATATATATATTTTGGTGAGGGTTAAAGGTTAAAGTTAAATGGGGTATGGTTAGGTTAGAGATTATTCACGAACTCCTAGGATTTTGCAGATAGACCCCTATAACCATATATATGCTGAAACCTTATGACCCAAGGTACTTGGATCACTATCTTTCATTTGTCTCTCAATTTGTTTGTTTGTTTGTATGTTCACGAACTCCTTCTAGGGTTTTGCAGATAGACCCCCATAACCATATATATTCTGATACCCTATTTCTCCAGGTACTTGGACAACTATGTTTCATTCCAAAAAATATATTTTGGTTAGGGTTAAGGTTTAAAGTTAGGTGGGCTATGGTTAGGTTAGGGATGATTCACTAACTCACAGCAACGCGCGGGTAATTTGGCTAGTATATGTATATATGTATATATGTATATACGTACATATATGTATACACGTATATATGTATATATGTATATATATATATATATATATATATATATATATATATGTGAGTGTGTGTGTGTGTGTATGTGTCTGTGTGTATACATATATGCATATATATATATATATATATATATGTGTGTGTGTGTGTGTGTATTTATATGTATACATATATATATATATATGTATACATATATATATATATATATATAGATAGATAGATAGATAGATAGATAGACATATAGATATATAAATAGATATTAATGTTTTTTTTATTAGGGTTTTTAAGTAAATTATATTTTCCATGATAGTTTGGATTCTATTTGTATGAAATTGGCAATTGCCGACAATTCTGTCGAAATGAACTGATGTGAGGACGGAGCCTTTATTGGTACAGAATATCCTAGCGATAACTGTTCCATCGTCATATGGGGTTTATTTCGGTAGAATTTATATATTTGGTCAATTTCTATGTGAATTTGAAATATTTCATATGCATAACCTATTAAATAGAAACAATACTTAACAATGGCCATATCTTAACTTCAATCAGAACGAATAAGCTCGTAATAGTAGTATGATGTAACACCTTGGCGATTGCTATTTAACCTCGTTTGCCATCAAATTTCGGTCTGACAAAAGGCAAAGGACTGGCTGATATTGCTCAGTACCCATTCTGTCTATTATGGTTGGAATCTTTATACTTTAAACTTGAAATCTCCTGCAGTAATTTGCACATCTTAGATTTTAGTACCGGCCTGCTCCAGATAATCCTATTAAGAAGGGATTATCTAGTGCAGGGGTCACCAAACTACGGCCCGCGGGCCGGATTCGGCCCGCGACGTCAGTTCATGCGGCCCGCCGACGGTACTTGAATTTGCTTGATAAAACGTATGGTACACGGAACTTTGTGATACAATTTAAATTTAAATATTATGTTTAGAATACTAGGAGATCTTCACGCGTGCGGAGACCTCCTGACTGCTACGTGCCTTAGATTTACTTTCGTTCTGGCTTGCAAGTATTGAACAGAAGGATCATGCGGCCCGCGCTCGTCATTCTTTCAGTTATCCGGCCCGCAGTGAAAAAAGTTTGGTGACCCCTGATCTAGTGCAAAAATGGTATCGTGTTCTTACTTGTAAGCCCATTAGTGTTGAGCAAATGATGCCTGGTGCAAATGTAAAAGTCCAAATCAGTCACAAAATGATCAAACACGGGTTGGGTATATCGTACACACATGCTACCCTCGGGACAAGGAGACGATGCACACGGATCCTGTAGGCAGGAGGCAATGTTAAAACAGTTTATCCAAAGAGCTGGATAGTTTTTATAAAGACTGAAATAAAACCCCGTGAGGCCCTCATTCCCACACATTAATGCTGTTTAACTACATTGGAATTATAACGCACATGATGAATGTGATCATATTTGGAGAGATGAGACTAATGCGTACGAGAAAAAATGATGCCAAATGATTATTATCATATGTCAGTATCGTCTCAGTAACCTACCCTTTAAGAAGAGCAGTCAAGATAAGATGGACACACACGCGCACACGCACACACACACATACACACGCACACACACACACACACACACACACACACACACACACACACACACACACACACACACACACACACACACACACACACACACACACACACACACACACACACACACACACACACACACACACGCGCGCGCGCCCACACACACACACACACACACACACGCAAACACACACACACACACACACACGCAAACACACACACACACACACACACACACACACACACACACACACACACACACACACACACACACACACACACACACACACACACACACACACACACACACACACACACACACACACACACACACACACACACACACACACACACACACACACGACTCGGTGGCGCAGTTGGTAGAGTGCTGGACGGGGAAGTACGGTGGTGCTCGCAGTACATGGTTCGAATCCTGCCCAGGGCCGAAATTATTTCGGTATCGCTGCGCTTCGGGTCGTTACTCTGACTCTCGTGGGCGGGGAGTTGGGTGTGTGTGTGTGTGTGAAAGGATAGCATTACCCATAGATCGGTCATACGTCTGAGCTCTCTTTCGGGAGGGAAATAGCTGTCGATCACGAGTCCAATACGTGATCCAAGGACCAAGGTGAATATACACACACATTCCCAGAGTCTGGCGTATCCCAAGACATGAGTCTCAGTGTCTTATAGTAGCCCATCGATTCGAAGCTGTGGTCTTAAGCCCATGCTATGGTGGAAAAACTATTACACGACTTTTTTCCTCCACCATGAATAGTTCATTTATTTCTTATTGATTTGTTTTTTAACAAAGAATCCAAATCATGGACGAGTGGAAAAGCATCAATGGCGGTGTAGAAGCAAACTCCAGAGCCTCTCAGTGACCGAGAAAACTTCTGCCAAAGGTCTCGGGGCGAAATGTCAGAGCAGGTGGCGATTCTATCCAGTTGTCGACCAAAAAACACTATTTCATTCAGCTGAGGGGAAACCCCTTGCCCGCCTTGCCGGCTAATTGTTCCGTTCTTATATTTTTACGTCGTTCCTTCGTTTCTGTTGGCCGACCGGCTATCCATCCCAATATTTCGAGGTCCCTCCCTCTGTGCCGGTCGGCCAGAGGTTCCTGGTGTTTCGTAGTTCCTCCATAATGTGCTGGCCAGCCGGCTATTCCCTCCCGCGTATGTATTTGTCCCTCCCTCTTTCCCGGCTGGCCAATTCCTCCTGTGTTTTCTATTATTTCCTCCTTTATTTGCTGGCCAGCCGGCTATTCCTTCCCGTGTATGTATTTTGTTTGTCAATTCCCTCTATGCCGGCTGACCAGCTCTCTATTCCTTCCCGTGTATGTATTTTGTTTGTCAATTCCCTCTATGCCGGCTGACCAGCTCTTTTATCAATTCAGTTTCTTCCTCCATTATATGGTGGCCAGCCGGCTGTTCATTCCCGTGTACATATTTGTCCTAACCTGTTTGCCGGGTGGACATTTTTTTCTATCATTTCTTCCTTTACGTACTGGCCAGCCGGCTATTCCTTCCCAAGTATTTTTTTTTTCGTCCCTCCCTCTTTGCCGGCTGGCCAGTTCTTCTTTGTGTCTCTTTTGCTTTTCCATTATACTCTGTCCAGCCGGCTATTTCTTCCCGTATATATATATTTTTTTGGTTCCTCCTTCTTTGCCGGCTGGCCAGTTCTCTGTTTTCTTTTCCGTTATATACTGTCTAGCCGGCTATTTCTTCGCGTATCCATCTTTTTCCTCCTTCCTTTGCCGGCTGGCCAGTTCTTCTCTCTTTTCCTTTTATCCTCCTGTCCCTTCCGGCTGACCCGTCCCGATCCTCCACTGCCCCTCCCTCCTTGTGCCGGTCTTCTTGTCTGTCCGCTCGTCCTCGGTGTGTGTGTGCCAAAGGTCCCCCGAGTTTCTAGGGGCCTGGAGCCCGAGGGGCACCTGTCCGTTGCACCGAGGACGACATTCGAGATTAAGCCTTGGAGCTCCCGGGCAGGTTCCTCCTCAGGACTCTCGAGGATTTGATACAGAGGTTAATCCTTACCAGGCCCGCCGCATGTCCCTGGGGTTTAAAGAAACCGGCGGAATATATGCATACATACATGCATATATACATACATGCACACACTCATCCACACGAACACACACAAATACACATACGCACGCACGCACGAACACACACACACCAAGCACAAATACATGCACAATCACATTCACGATGGCGCAGTGATAGCGTTCACGGCCGCCACTACGGCGGTCCGGGTTCGTATCCCGCCCAGGGCTGAAATAATTTCAGTATCGCTGCGCTGGGAGTCGTTACTCCAACTCTCGTGGGCGAGGAGTTGAGTGTGTTTGTGCGTGTAAGGTCACAGCATTACCCATAGTTCGGTCATACATGAGCTCTGATCTCTCTTCCGGGAGGGAAATAGCTGTCGATCACGAGTCCAACACTGTTCATCCATTTCATTTTTCATCCTTTGATAACAACAAACAACAGCTAATTGAATCACCATACCTTCACGACCTTTCGAACCAGTTCCAGCCCTCTGCTGCATACTCATTCTTCAACCTCCTCATCCATTCCAATAGATCAAACAACCATGGACGTATCACGCATCCCTTTTGCACAGGGGCCGTATCGTCCCTCTAAGGGACAGAACGGTGGTCCTGCAGGGGACCTTTCGCACTTTCCCCGAAGTCTGACACCTACTCTGATTTTTTCCAGTGGCTGGTGCTTCTGGACGTAGTAATTCCAGTTGACATCAGACGTGAGGTTTGCCACGTTCCCTTGCGCCCACGAGAAGATTTCACACTTCTTTTCAATATCTGTAACCATAAGGAAGACAAAATCATCAGTAGTGCTATGCTATCTACAATAAAATTAGTAATATCCAATTTAAAAAAACGAAAAACAGTAATAATTGTGATGAATATATCTACATCACCATCTACTGTAATTATAACAAAGATAAAGTGATAGGTACAGATGTAACAATAACATTAATACGGTGATAATTAGAATGAAAATAAATATACACACTGTAAATGAATATTAAAAAATATATATATTCTTACCATTGTGATTAAAGGATATGCAATTTTGACTAATACAGGAATAGGAGCAGGAGATAAGACCTCCATCAAGCTTTTCAATTAATTTTCTTCTAAGCCGATAGCGTTTTCCTGTGGCTATAGAAAACAACCTTTATTTAGAAAATAATGATAATGGTAGTAACAATATATATCAAAAGGCTCCTTCCCCTTTACAATGAAGGTAGCCTGCCAAGTCATGCACCCACCTCCCACATATCTCACACCCATCCACACCCATTTGTTTCTCTTAAAAAAAAAAAAAATCTCATAGTTCTTTGTGGGTCAAGGCCATCCCTATCCCTGATTCAGGTACAATGCAGCTAGACACAGCACATCCACATTCAGAGCCCAACAACCAAAGCTGGTTTATCCCAACAGTTTACATGGCGACACTGCCTCCTTGTACCCTCATCAGTGAATATTGAAGACATCCCCAGCAGCTACGAAAACCTCGGAGAACGACATAAGGAGACGCGAACTATGGGGCGCCATCGGCGAGGATGACCAGACCCTGGAAAAGCCTCCTGATGAAGTTGACGGGGTTTTACTGGCCGCGGTACTGTGTTCAAGAGGCGCTCTGATGGGGTCATTAGGCCAAGATAGAGAAGATATCCTTTTACAGCCACCGGCTGTCGCCTAATCATTCCATTTACCTGAAGGCACATCACTGTACCAAAGAGTTTAATCCTTTACGCAACGTGTGACACTTTTATACACACACACACACACACACACACACACACACACACACACACACACACACACACACACACACACACACACACACACACATACACACACAAACACACACACACACACATATATATATATATATATATATATATATATATATATATATATATATATATATATATATATATTTTTTTTTTTTTTTTTTCTTCTTTTTTGCTGCTGCCACCGTCTGATATAATTCATCCCCTTGGCAACCCCACTGCTGCAAAGGGGTAGTATCCCATTTCGGCCAACAACTCCCTTACTTGAGGGGTTACTTTTCTTTGTATTGTGGTTCCCACCAATCTATTCCATTCATCTCTGTGGAACCCCGTTGGTAGCAAAGGAAAATGACATACCGTACAGTTCCCAGTAGAAACCATTTCCCTCTGCTTCGATGAGCAGTAAGAGGTACACCAGGTACAAAAGGCATAGAAGGGGTTTTCCCCACCGTGACAAAGCCCACATCTTAACAGAAGATTCTGATAAACCTGTAAAAAGAAATATTTGCTAATGCACTGGATTCCATGATGATTATGGAGGTCGTCAAAAGTCGTGCATTACGATAGCTGTGTTGCAAATGATAAGAAAATGAAAAGAATTATTTGTAGTTGATAACAGATGATTTTAGTAGGTGATTTAAAAAATAGAATAGCAGAATTTAGATAGTTTGTGAATACTATTAGACCTGAGTTTGGCACAGGCTCACCGAGCGACCTGCCCACAGTGGATCTCTTATTATATGCGTTTCACTAAGGGGGCCTTGCCTTAGTGGTTCAAACAGCGTTGAACGGGCGAGACTTAGGGACTATATGAACATATTTCGTGTTTATGTTCATACACAGTACATGGGAAAATATTGTTGTTAGAATAACAGAACGTTGCTTTAGAAATGTATATTTTGTTGTGGTTTGGTATAATTCATAGTTTGGTACTGAAAATATTATAAAACATTTTATTGCAATATCTGTCTTTCTATTTATCTATCTACATACACACACACACACACACACACACACACACACACACATATATATATATATATATATATATATATTTCTAAACAGAAATGTAGTAGCACATTTGTAAATGACACACAGGAAACCCACAGTCCCTTCTCTTCTCTGTAGCTTATAAGTCCTCTCTGTACTCTGTCTTATGTACTTTCCTGAAGATGCATACAGTTGATAGCCGAAATATAGGATTCTTCTTTATTCGAAGTTTATTTTCTCCTACAGTGGGTTTCCTGTGTGTCATATCTATATATATATATATATACATATATATATACATATATATGCATATATAAACATATATATACAGATATATACTATATATATACATATATATATATATATATATATATATATATATAGATAGATAGATAGATAGATAGATAGATATATAGATAGAGAGATGGACAGATAAATAGATATTTGTAAAAGAAAGGAGCAGATTTTCTTTTAGACATGTATTGTTGAAAACGACAGCATTTTCGTAATTACTAACTCTTTCTAGTATTCTCGATTTTTATGATGATGGATTTCCTTCAGGCGGGTGCCCATAAACTAAATTTTCATAATCTTCCTTCAATTCAACGTTTCGTCTTTAACAAGACATCTTCAGGATTGTCTGTAATGAGATAAGACAAATAATAACAAATGGTGAGATGAGAACAATTTATATAACTTAAATGAATGTAAATGATGGTTGGTACTTCCTTCTAAAATGTAGCCTACAAAAGGGCAAACTAAAAGTTTTCATGTCTGATGCTATCTGGAGGAGTAGGGTGGGCAGTTGAGAGGTCCGAGGTGAGGTCAACCACACAACCGCTACATCTTAGAAGTATCAACCATCACTTATATTCATTCCTGTTATATTAATTGTTCTCATTACACCATCTGTAATTATTTGTCTTATGTTATTACAATCTTGTAGATGTCTTATCAAATTTGAAACGTTAAAGAAAAGGAAAATTGTGCAAATTGAGTTTATATATATATATATATATATATATATATATATATATATATATATATATATATATGTGTGTGTGTTTATATATATATATATATATATATATATATATATATATATATATATATATATACATGATGAAGGTGGAAAAAGAAGTCACGGGTCTAGTTCCTAGTTTTTGAGTTCATTCCTAACCGGTTTCGCTCTATGATCCGTGACTTCTTTTTCACCTTCATCAATTATATATATACATATATATATATATATATATATATATATATATATATATACGTATATGATCTTGACCAGCACAAACCGTCTGTCTTTCTATATATCCTTACTTTACCAAATTTATATAACGTCCAAAAAGTCATTACTCTTGTAATAACGCGGTGCGCTATCAGGACAAAAGCATATGTAATTAACGATCGTTGGATTTTATTTTCTTATTGAAAAAATATGCGAGACGGAACGAGGCTCTCGCGATATATGAGAGTACTTACCACTGGAAGAGAAGAGATGGGACTAAGGCCCAGAGAGGTCTGCGCTTGCGACACTCTGTGTTCGTTGATTTCAAGACATGGTGCTTCTGCGCAGAGGGTAGGCAAAAGTACTCCTAAATATATAAACTAATGCACTCATATCTATACATATACATTCAAAAACATATGCATGCGTTTATGCACATATGTATATACATACCTGTATATATACGTGTATATGGAAATCATCAATGTCATCAATTGGAGGCGTACGGCATTTTGTGTGATGTGGACATTGCTGATTGGCTGCTAAGGACAAATGGGAGTTAACTTGGATTTGATGAGCTTTTCCATATTAGCCATTAATAAATTAATAAATGAATAAAAAATATATATAGCGGGATCATTGTACGGTACTGTACTTGGAAGTCGTCTATATGCAGGTCAGACATCATACTATAAATGTCAATCGACGTTGACATTACACGAACACACTCTATGATAAATATAGCCTTTCTGGAAACAGCCAGATCCGAAACGTCGGTAACCATTCGATAAGAACATAAGAATGAAAGGGACTACAAGAGACCATAAGGCCTACACTAGGCAATTCCATATCCCTTACCACCTGTTACCCCTATCCATAAAGTTATCTAATCTTCTTTTAAAACAACCAATTATTTCAGCGCTCACTACATGGTTGCTAAGCCTATTTCGTTCGTTAATCACCCTGTTGGTAAAAGATACCTATTGAGTAAACTCAATGAATAGGACAAGAAAAATTGTGCTCAGTATAGAAAATATTTGCAATAAAATCAACAAGAATTGATCCACTTTAACATTCAACCTCGTCTGCCCACAAGAAAATATGCTATCAGGCTACAAGGAATACATGTACATATACATGTATATGCATATGTATATGTATATGTATATGTATATGTATATGTATATGCACATGTACATGTACATGTATATGTATATGCACATGTACATGTATATGTATATGTATATGCATATGTATATGTATATTATGTATCTGTATATTATGTATATGTATATGTATATGTATATGTATATGTATATATATATGTATATGTATATGTATATGATGTGTATATATATATATATATCTATATATATATATATTATATATATATATATATATATGTAAATACATATGTGTATGTATATGTACTCAATACGTATATGCATATGTACATGTACATGTATATCAAATAACCAAACCCAATCGTCGCGATGCCTCGATCGCGGGTTCCTCTGAGCGTGAGTCCCACTCGCTACTATCTTGTCACAGAGAACGTTAAAAATACTGGAAAATAGATAGGAAATTTTGCATCATGAATTAGGCCGGCTGAAATATACAGCCCTGATTCCTGTTTGTTACGATTCCCAGCGTCACTAGTGGGCATAGCAGCAACAAAGCTGCTTTCCTTCGATGTTGTTAATTAAAGATACTTTGGAATAGCGCACAAAGTAAAGATTTAGCTAGCCCACGTTTCCACACCTCTTGTTTTTCTTTTTCAGTGGCAGGTGAATGAATGAACATTTGAGTCAGATCTGGGAACTCATGGTTCATCGGTTGGGGTGGAGGGTGACTTTAGATGTTTCAAATTGTCTTGCAGCTTCCTAGACTATGTTGCTCTCTCATTGGCTGGTTGTCCTGCGAGGTCATCAATCTCTCCAAGTCCGCCAAGCGGCAAGGACCTTTATGAAAAGATCTTCTAGAATAGGTATTTTTGCTTAATCTTGAGATGTTGTCCATACCTCTTTATGTTTCAGATTACATAGCATGCCACGGACCAAAGGAGCAGTAGACCTATCTGAATTTCAGCGAGGTCGTATCAGCGAGGTCGTATTGTGGGTTAATATGAAGGTGGGCTTAGTCAACGCAAAATATCTGAAAATCTGTTAATACCCCTTCCTTCTGTTAATAAAGTAATTGTACAATTCACCGGAGAGGGCAAAAAGGGCACAAAACCTCATTCCCAGGCCCTCAGAAAGAACCTTGCGTCTTGTCAAAAGAAATGTCGAAGAGGATCCACGTTGAAAGGCCTCTGACATAGCAGCACAAGCTGATGTCAGTCCCAGAATAGCTGTCAGGTATCTCCACAAGCTGGGTTACTATGGCAGAGCTGCAAGAAGGAAACCGCTCCTTCGTCCAGCCAATATCAAGCACAGAAAGGATTGGGATGTTGAGATGGTGGAGAGACCTGTGGCCTTTTGGAGCATTGTCATTTTTCTCTGATGAGTCACGATTCGCATTGTTCTTCTGACAGTGGAAGATTGTGGGTCTGGAGACTCTGTAGTCAAGAGTTTGACCTCAAAAGACTGTAGCCAACAGTGAAACGTGGGGGCATTTCAATAATGATGTGGGGTGCAATTTGGAGTGATGGTCGACTAGAGCTTGTGGAGTGTCAAGAAAACATCAATTTAGGCAAATATGTTTCTATATTAAAGGAAGGACTCATTCCAATATTCTCCAGTGGTAGAATGAGTAAAAATGTCCTCCTATTTATGGAAGATGGAGCTCCTTGTCACATTGCTCAAGCAACACAAATTTGGTTGATCCAAAATGGGGTCAGGAAACTTTCATGGCCAAGTCAGTCCCTGGATATGACCCCTATTGAAAACCTCTGGGGCATGTTAGATCG
>NC_134810.1:24764669-24767169 GCF_046742065.1 Oratosquilla oratoria
GACGTTCCCTTCGCTCGCACCGCTCCACGCAATTAGTTATATTCTGACAAATATTATATAAAATATATATATAAATATATATAAAATATTATAGTTCCTGTCTATATATATGAATATATAATATATATGATATATAATATATATATATATATATATATAATATATAAAATATTATGGTTCCTGTCTTCCTTGGCGTTTCAGTTTTCTTCAGTGTTTCACAAAGAGAAAATGGACTCAACCTAATGACGTCAGAAGCTGCGCAGAAGAATTCAAACGATCTGACCTGTATATTTAGACCTTGGGCAGAATGAACTGATTTTAAATTTTACGTTTCAAACATAAAGGTAGAGAGCGTCTCAGGATTTTATTATACTTACCACTTTCCATTTAATTGTAATACGTCTTTTTATTTCATTGTCATGATCTTTGTTCACTTTCACCATCTGGCCTAAATAATTATACTCTTCAATTTCTTCAAGACTGTCACCATCGATTTTAATCTCTTTACTTAGGACTTTAGTGTTGAACATTACTTTGGTTTTACTCTTATTCATTTTTAGAAATATTTTGAGTCTTTCCTTCTTCAGATCACTCAGCATATTTTGCAAGTCTTCTGCTCTTTCTGAAATAAGAATAATGTCATCCGCAAATCATAGGAGATTGAAATATTCGCCATTAATCTTCAAACCTTTCTCTTCATATATATATATATATACATATATATATATGTATATATATATATATATATATATATATATATATATATATATATATATATTATGAAGGTGGAAAAAGAAGTCACGGGTCTAGTTCCGAGTTACTGAGTTTATTCCTGACCGGTTTCGCTCTATGCTTCTTCTTCCTTCTTTTTCCACCTTCATCAACTTGTCATAATGTACCAACATATATTTATATATATATATATATTTATATATGTATATATCTATACATATATATTCACATATGTATACATATATATACATATACACATATATATACAATATATATATATATATATATATATGTACATATATATACATATACATATATGTATACATATATATATATATATATATATATATATATTCTTAATATTCATGCAGAGCTTTCGCCTAACAGTTAGGCATCTTCAGTGCTAATGAGTACAGTGTGTGGGAAATGATTATAAATACACAATACACAGATCACAGACACTTCAGTGCTGATCCGGTTGGCCAATCAGGAAGCAGGACGCGAAGCGCCGCCCCCGGGCCTAGCGGCTGAGCCGTGAGCTGACCTCGATGTCTTTTGATGTGGGGATAATGAATGGGTCCGGAGTCTGTTCATGGTAGGGTTTTTAT
This sequence comes from Oratosquilla oratoria, assembly GCF_046742065.1. Classification (NCBI taxonomy): domain Eukaryota; kingdom Metazoa; phylum Arthropoda; class Malacostraca; order Stomatopoda; family Squillidae; genus Oratosquilla; species Oratosquilla oratoria. The sequence continues at coordinate 24,766,010 of NC_134810.1, forward strand.
CTTTATAATAATTTCCCACACACTGTACTCATGAGCACTGAAGATGCCTAACTGTTAGGCGAAAGCTCTGCATAAATATTAAGAAGATAATTCCCATGACTTTACCTATTCCACCAATGCTATTTGGCCAGGTCATTAGAGGACTTAGCACGACACAGCGCGCCAGCATAAGAAAAGTCGAGAATGTCAGCAAAAAACTCGTGAACGCAGAAGCTGCTGCAAATTTTAATGACATTTGCCTAAAAGAGGATCTGCTGCCCAACTATAGCAATATATATATATACATATATATATATATATATATATACATATATATATAAATATATACATGTATATGCATATATATATGTGTATATATATACATATATATATAAACACATATATATATACTTATATACATACATATATATATATATATACATATATATATATATATATATGTATATATATACATGTGTATGTATATATATATATGTATATACATATATATATACATATATATATGTACATATATATACATATATGTATACACATATATATACATATATATACATTTATATATATATATATATGTATATGAATAGTAAGATGGATTATTATTACCTATGTCTCGCCCTCACCAGGACTTTTTCATAGTAAATATCTTATATATATATATATATATATACATATATACATATATACATATATACAAACGTATATATATATGTATATATATATATAAATATATAAACGTATATATATATATATATATATATATATATAAATATATATATATATATATATGAATAATAAGATGGATTATTACCTATGTCTCGCCTTCACCAGGACTTTTTCAGAGTAAATATCTTATATATATATATATATATATATATATATATATATATATATATATATACATATATATATATAAATGTATATATATATGTATATGTATGCATATATATATATATGTATATATATACATATATATATTTATATAAATATATATATATATATATATATATATATATATATAACTTAAACCCACTCTCGGAGAAAGATAAGCTGAGATACAGAGTAAACCGTATATTTCGACTACTATCTGTAGTCCTCTTCAGCAGTTACAATTATAGGGTACATATACAAGAACTTATATACAGAGGAGGAAGCTGGTATTA
>NC_134810.1:24774669-24777169 GCF_046742065.1 Oratosquilla oratoria
ATATATGTATTATATACATATATATTATATATATTATACGTATATTATATATGCATATTATATACATATATTATATATATACATTATATATATATGTATATATACATATAATTATTTAATATATATGTAATATAAGTATATATATATATATATATATATTATATATAAATGAATTATATATACACATTATATATAACTATAATATATACATATAAATGTATAGATACAGTACATATATATATATATATATATACAATTATATATACATATATATACATACATATATATTATAAATACATATATATATATATATATATACATATATATCATATATATACATACATTATATATATATATATATATATATATATATATATATATATATATACATACATATACCAAGCCTTTTTTCCCCCTTACAAGGGAGATAGCCAAAAAGGAAAAGGCATAAAATCATTCCCACCCATTCCATCCCTGAATACACTCCACACCCCTCCACCCTCCCTCTTATCTTAGCACCTCCTGGATGACGGGTCATCCCTGCACCTTGTCCACTGCCCTGGGTCAGAAGCAGTGTCGCAAGACACAGCACATCCACAACAAGGCTGCTTCATTAAATATATATATATATATATATGAATGTGGGTGGAGGAAGAATAAGTGAAGATGGGCTAGAACTCTTTTATTGCTTATATGTTTCGACCGACTCGGTCTTCTTCAGTAAACTGTTTACAAACTGCTTGAACCCTACAATTTTACATTCGAAGACGGGGACACGGACAGGTCATCCCGCTGGCTGTCTGGGGATTCCCATTCCCGTACCATGTATATGTTTTCCAATCGTATTTATTATCAATTTACTTACTGCCTTCGATAAACAAACTAAAACTTCCCTGTCACTGTTATTTTCATAAGAATTGATATAGGCAGCTTGAACAGTCTTCCTCATGTCTCTTTTTAATCCCGTGTGTATGACCTCGACCCCATCCCAGTGGGGCAAATGTCCAGATTGGTCAGCGTGCTGAACGAGCGAGTTAGACGTCCTGTGTGACCTTGAGTTCACCGTAGAAGAGGAACAAAATGGACAATTGCCCTTCCTCGATACATTAATATGACGAGTAGGAAAAACTGTAACTTTCTCAGTATACAGAAAGAAAACAAAGAGAATTTGGAACATTATTTCTGCGCACATGATGATAGGACAAAGAGTAGTATATCAATAGGCTTTTTTCAGGGCACCACGAATCTGTAGCAAAGAATACCTAGAAGAAGAATTTGATTATATTATGAAAACCTTTGACAAACTTGGATACCCAGAGGGAGTGTTGAGGAGAATAAAAAGAAAAGCAATAAATATTTATAATCGTGGAAAGAAAGAGAGAAATGATAAAAAATACTACCAATTTTGTATCAGTACCAGTCCCAGAAACTTCAGCAATAATAGACAAACATTTAACAAAAACAGGTATAAACATAGCTAAAATAACTAATAAGAGGACAGGTGATTTGGTAAAGACTTCCGAAAAGAGAACCAATTCTGAAAATAATGTCGTATACAAAATCCAATGCAATAGTTGCACAATGGCATATCATGGCGAGTCATCAAGGGGATTAGATAAAAGAATTTATGAACATAAAAACGATATAAAAGCACATAGGACATCTAATTCTTTAGTAGTTCATGCGGAAAAAATCGATCATTTGCCAAACTGGAGAGGAGCTGAAGTGCTGCATAAAGGTTTTGATAAATTCACTAGAAGAATTGTAGAATCAGATGTATTTTAACTAAGAATTCATCAAACCATCGAGGAGGATTTATCAGTTTAGCAAAAAAAAAAAAACAAAAAAAAAAACTAATATTTCAATTCTAGAACACACCAGAAAACGACCTTTCCCAAGTATCCGACAAGATAACTAAGTTTAGTACATATGCTTCAATTACAGTTTTCCGTACACTCTGAAGAAGTTCTACGAGAACGAAACGTTAGAGTGTTTAGGGTTCCGTGCCTGCCCCTGTTTGTTCTCCATAATCCAAATCATTTTTCTAAAATACTTATCAACACACACACACACACACACACACACACACACACACACACACACACACACACACACACACACACACACACACACACACACACACACACACACACACACACACACATATATATATATATATATATATATATATTTATAAATATATATATATATTTATAAATATATATATATATATTTATAAATATATATATACACACACACACACACACACACACACACACACACACACACACACACACACACATATATATATATATATATATTATATTATTATATTTATATAATGTGTGTGTGTGTGTGTGTGTGTGTGTGTGTGTGTGTGTGTGTGTGTGTGTGTGTGTGTGTGTGTGTGTATAACATATATATATGTGTATATATGTATACATATATATATATCACAGACTAAAATCATCTGTTATCAACTACAAATCATTATTTTCTT
>NC_134810.1:24779669-24782169 GCF_046742065.1 Oratosquilla oratoria
TCAAACGAAAGTTATATCAGTTGCGATTAAGTGATTAAGAGATAAAAAAAAAAATGAAATAAAAATGAATGGAGTATGTGGACGGATGCAGGAGTGATGCGACCAAAGGAATGTCAAGCGTAAAAAAAAAAAAAAAAAAAAAAAAAAAAAAAGAGACGAACTGATGCGGGAGATGGTGACACGGCCGATTTGGTAAACCAAGTTTGCTGTGGGTTCTGCAGCTTTCGGATACTGTGTATGTTTATGAGAGAGAGAGAGAGAGAGAGAGAGAGAGAGAGAGAGAGAGAGAGAGAGAGAGAGAGAGAGAGAGAGAGAGAGAGAGAGAGAGAGAGAGAGAGAGAGGGGGAGGGAGAGTTTGTACATTCGTGCGTATGTGTGTGTGTGTGCTTGTGTGATTTACCACGGTCTTGGATCACGTGTTCGACTCGTGATCGACAGCTATTTCCCTCCCAGAAGAGAGCTCAGATCTCATATATGACCGATCTATGGGTAATGCTATGACTTTACATGCGCACACATATCCACGAGAGTTGGAGTAACGACTCCCAGCGCAGCGATACTGAAATTATTTCAGCCCTGGGCGGGATTCGAACCCGGACCACCGTAGTGGCGGCCGCGAACGCCTACCACTGCGCCATCGTGTGTGTGATTGTGCATGTATTTGTGCTTGGTGTGTGTGTGTTTGTGCGTGCGTGCGTGTATGTATGTGTATATGCATGTGTGTATGTATGTATGCATATATTCCGCCGGTCTCTTTAAACCCCAGGGACATGCGGCGGGCCTGGTAAGGATTAACCTCTGTATCAAATCCTCGAGAGTCCTGAGGAGGAACCTGCCCGGGAGCTCCGAGACTTAATCTCGAATGTCCTCCTCGGTGCAACGGACAGGTGCCCCTCGGGTTCCAGGCCCCTAGAAACTCGGGGGACCTTTGGCACACACACACCGAGGACGAGCGGATAGACAAGAAGACCGGCACAAGGAGGGAGGGGCAGTGGAGGATCGGGAAGGAGGATCGGGAAGGAGGATAAAAAGGAGACAGAGAAGAACTGTCCAGCCGGCAAAGAAGGAGGAACGAAAAAAAATACACATATACGGGAAGAAATAGCCGGCTGGACAATATATACTGAAAAAGCAAAAGGGAAACAGAGAACTGGCCAGCCGGTAAAGAGGGAGGAAAAAAGATAAAAATAAACGGGAAGGAATAGCCGGCTGGCCAGCACGCAAAAGAGGAAATAATAATAAAAAACAAAACAAAAAAAACAAAAAAACAGAACTGTCCAGCCGAGAAGGAACAGCCGGCTGGCCAACACATAATGGAGGAAAAAATTGAATTGACAGAAGAACTGGCCAGCCGGCATAGGGAGAAAGGGACAAACAAAATACACAAACGGGAAGAAATAGCCGGCTGGCCAGGAAATAAAGGAGGATATAATAAAATACAGGAATTGGCCAACACGTAATGGAGGAAGGAAATTATTTGACAGAAGAACTGGCCAGCCGGCATAGAGGGAAAGACAAAAACAAAATACATAAACGGGAAGGAATAGCCGGCTGGCCAGCAAATAAAGGAGGAAATAATAAAAAACACAGGAGGAATTGGCCAGCCGGGAAAGGAGGGAGGAACAAATATATACGCGGGAAGTAATAACCGGCTGGCCAGCACATTATGGAGGAACTACGAAACACCAGGAACCTCTGGCCGACCGGCACAGAGGGAGGGACCTCGAAATATTGGGATGGATAGCCGGTCGGCCAACAGAAACAAAGGAACGACGTAAAAATATAAGAACGGAACAATCAGCCGGCAGGGCGGGCGGTCGGGCGGGCAAGGGGTTTCTCCTCAGCTGAATAAAATAGTGTTTTTCGGTCGACAACTGGATAGAATCGCCGCCTGCTCTGACATTTCGCCCCGGGACCTTTGGCAGAAGTCTTCTCTCGGTCACAGAAAGGCTCTGGAGTTTGCTTCTACACCGCCACTGATGCTTTTCTACTCGTCCTTGATTTGGATTCTTTGTTAAGAAAAACAAAACAAACAAAAACAACTGTTCGTATCACTATTTTGGTGGTGGAAAAAAAATCGTGTAATAGTTTTTCCACCATATCATGAGCTTGCCTTAAGACCACAGCTTCGAGTCGATGGCGACTATAAGACATTGAGACTCATGTTTTAGGATACTCCAGACTCTGGGAAATGTGTGTGTGTGTGTGTGTGTGTGTGTGTGTGTGTGTGTGTGTGTGTGTGTGTGTGTGTGTGTGTGTGTGTGTGTGTGTGTGTGTGTGTGTGTGTGTGTGTGTGTGTGTGTGTGTGTTTGTGTGTGTCCATCTTGTCTTGACTGCTCTTCATAAAGAGTAGGATACTGAGACGATACTGACATATGCTAATGATCATTTGGGGTCATTTGTCCTCGAACGCATTATTCTCATCTCCCCAAGCATGATCACATTCATCATGTGCATTATAATTCCCATGTAGTTAAACAGCATTAATGTGTGGGAATGA
>NC_134810.1:24797169-24799669 GCF_046742065.1 Oratosquilla oratoria
GTTGTACATTGCACCACCAACCCAGTGTTATAGAGAAACATGTGTTGTTACAATATAGACTCTTCAGAGACAAGCGCGGCGAACAACTCTGCTGGACCTCTCCTAGTGGAACTCCGCCATGCCAGGCTTCCCGGCGTTGTGGATCTCCATGCATGGAGGGTCTTCGGGGAGACCCCCAGAGGTCCTAGAAGGAAGGGCCCAGGACTAAGGCTGGTGGCACACTGTCCGGTTTCATCTTTGCGGATTGTTGTCGGATACAGCCAAGTCTCTCTTATGCGTCATTACACTCGAAAGGTTAGGTTAGCATTTTTACCAGGGGGAGATGGTGGTGGTTATATGAAGGTCTGGCTTTCGCCGGTAATCTTATCTAACTGAACTTGACAATAATCTGTCTGCATCCGGCGCCTCTGCATAGTGTGACGACATCAGCGTTACACTGTCGAGGGGAATTTGGGGAAATCCCTATGGATGAACATATCGAGCTCAGGATCATTTGTCTCCAAGTAAACCTTAAAGACATTGCAATGGAAACTACGTCTTTATAATGTAGAAGGTTGGGCAATCATTAAATCTACACTGAAAATCAAAATAAATTTTAGCACATTTTTACCAATATCTAGAAAAATGAAACATTAATGAAAGAAATTGAATTAGATGTCAACAAATATTCGATGAACAAGTGAACAAAAAAAAGTTAAGTGAATAGAGAAACTAAATCAATTAATTCATTAATCGATATATCGAGAGAAATCTTATTGAGTAGTGTAGATAAACGAGTAATAAGTATGTAAGCAAAAATGAAAGTAAAGATTCAGAAGAACCGTCTCAACAACCCATTACATTTAAGAAAACCTTTCTTGTGGTGTTGATAAAGGTGGTTTGGCTGTCTGCGGAATTCAGTACAAAAAGTTCTGTATCGATCCAAACTATTATATATGTATTTACTTATTCCTTTATCTATTTGTTTACTTATCACCTTATTCAATTACATTGATAAAATAACTTTTTGTTTCATTGGTCCTTCATGTAGCAAATAATATTTTTTGAGAGAATAATTCTTGATTAACCAGTAGAGAGCTGGAATCATTCTTATGTTTTTTTTTCGTAGCTGCTGCCAGGCAATTTCATTTAACTGAGCTACAAGAACGACCTCTTCGTTCAAGAGTTGCAAAAAGAATATCAAGCCTCACGCTGACGTATATGTTGATTGAATATTGCATTCGTAATATGTTCCATTTATAAACACTTGCGTGTAGTAGCATTAGTATCCTGCGTAGATTCTGGTATGATTATGTCACACAGTTTACTTCTGAGAGAGGGTGGGGCCTGGTCCAGATAAGGTCTCAATCGATATGAGTTCTTTGTTGCAGACATCACACAGACACACAATTCAGCGCAAGATCCTTTGCCTCAACTGAACAAAGACGTCTAGTGCTATCCAGGACAAATATTTGTGAATACGTCACTGCCACGTCCTTAGCGTGAATAGAATCCTGTGGTTGTGCTGTGTCACACTCTTGCGTGAATAAAGTCTCCTGTTTGTAATTCTAAGGCATGCCTTGCGTGAATATGTGTTGTGTATTATCGTTAATCCTGTTATTGTCACTTGTGAAAAGAAATTTTGTACATGTATCGTAATATGTATGTTATAAAGTAAACCATTGCGTAATACCTGTCTGTTGGGGCGCGCTTGGAATACGTTGTGTCAGATGACGCCAAGTTCAGAAAACGTTACATAATTTGGTGCGAAAACATGCTCTCCTTTCCCATTGGTTAGAAATAGCTGAAATACCTAGTTTAAGTACGTATCGACATCCAAGAAATGTAATCTCCAATTCCCGGGCTATATAAAGCCTGGTAGAGAGCAACTACAGAGAACTAAAGCTTGATCTATATTGCTATTTTTTCTTATTCTGTGTCTGTTTATGTTGTTTGTGTCTATTTTACTATTGTAAGTAATAATTAATTTTAACGAAAAGATTGATTATCATGCCTGAACTCTCTGTCTTTCGTCCGAGCTGCACACAGCTTTATTTTATTTATCTATTTATTTTTGTGTCGCGACTATGGTCCATAGGTGGGTAGTGACAGTCATCATATTGAAAGGTTACTAACTCCTTCCGTGTCAGTTGCCATTTTTCTTTTTTTTTCTTTTCTTTTCTTTTCTGTCCCTGGGCATATGTTATTCCATCCACTGACACGCTTTAAGTAAAAAATAAACGTGTGAAGCAATTGAGGACGGGTGTCACTCTTCCCTCATGTATTTAGTAAAACAAAAAAATATAATTACCTTGTGTTTATGAAGCATATAATTGTCTGGTATTGATCAAAATTAAAATTATACTCTGTCCCACGGTATCGATAAGATTAATACTTCCCCTTCCTGCAGTGTTTGTGTCTTGCGGTTTTTCATTTTTCGTGCTGGAGCAGGCATCGATTGATTTCTAATTGTCGATGGCAAACAATATCTGCCTGGCAAGAAATTAGAGGGAGATTGTTT
>NC_134810.1:24804669-24807169 GCF_046742065.1 Oratosquilla oratoria
GCCGCCAACATCTCTTCCTCAAACTCCTGCATAGCCATCTCTGCCAAGACCACAGAAATCGGGGATCCCATAGGAGTTCCAATCCTCTGGTGGTAAACCTTCTCCCTAAACCTGAAGAAGGTCGAATCCAAGCATAAGTTGACTAACCTCACGAGCTCCTCTGTTGACAGTTTTTCATTGTCTCGAAACTCCTCCGACCCTTCAACCTTTGAAAGCACTGCCTGCTTTAACAAATCCTGTGGCAAAGAAGTGAACATAGATTTAACATCAAACGAAACCAATATATCTCCCTCTTCCAAGCTTATTCCTCGTAATCTATCCACAAAATCCGTGGAATTCTTGAGCATTCGTTCTGACTTCTCCACTAAGGGCCTTAGTCGCTTGGCTAGGGCCTTAGCCAAGTTGTAAGTAGGGGAACCTCTGAAGGCAATGATCGGTCTTAAAGGCACCCCTTCCTTATGAATCTTCGGTAAACCATACATCTTGGGTATAACCGAGTCTCCTGGTTTCATCATCATCCATTCCTTTTCAGAAATAAGCCTCGACTCCTTCAACTTCCTGAGCTCCCCCTCCACCTTCCGCTGTAGCTTCTGTGTCGGGTCTACCTCCACAACCTCATAGGTGTTAGTGTCCTGGAATAGCGTCACCGCTTTAAATTCGTACTCACTCTTATCCAACACTACCGTGGATCGTCCCTTACCACTCGAAAGTATGACAATTGAGCTGTCCTTGCGTAAACCTGCCAATGCTTCGGCCCCCTCCGTGTTGAGATTGTGCCCCCTCGTTGGTCTGTTGAACGCCCCTACTATGCGCATTCTCGTGTACATATACATATATATACATATATGTACATATACATGCATATATATATATATATATATATATATATATATATATGTATATATATATACATATACATATACACATATACTTATATATATATATATATACATATACATATATATATATATACACATATACATATACACATACTTATATATATATATATATATACATATATATCTATACATATATATATACATATATATACATATATATATACATATATAGATACATACCTATATATATATACATATATATATACATATACATTTATATATACATATACATTTATATATACATATACATTATATATACATTATATATATATATACATATATACATATATATATATATATATACATATATATATATATATATATATATATATATATATACTGTATATATATATATGTATAACGTAGAAACCACTTTTGGAGTAGAAAAGACTGGAAACGGGGAATCTATATATTTCCATTGCAAACTGCAATCCTCTTCAGTAGATACAAATAGGAGAGGGCGTGCTGTTTAATTAAGTAGCACCCTTAACAAAAGAAAGGGGAACATGGGAAGATATCTCTACCCTCGGCTCACTCCGTATGTGAGGTCAGGAGGCAAATGAGCTTTCACTAGGTTGGAGATGAAGAGTCCGGACATTATGTCCGGGGACCATTGCCCCTTTGAAATATTCATGTTGGGCTGATATTCAATGATCGTAGATTCTACCATTTTTCTCCTGAACTCACATCTGGATTTATAAATAAGCTCAGCTCTGTCCCAATCTAAACAATGTTTAAATTGATTAACATGTTGGAACACAGCTGAGCTCTCTTGTGCATATTTAATGGAACGTTTATGTTCAATCATCCTGGTATTCAAATCCCTTCCAGTCTGTCCGATGTAAACTAAGTCACAGCCTTTACATGGAATCGAATAAACCCCTTGGCTCTGTTCTTCTTTTAACCTTTGATGGACATTTACCACCTTATTATTAATGGTGTTAGGGTAATAATTAATCAAATTTAATTTGTCTTTGGGAAGAAACTTGGTCGAGGGAATGAATGATTCAGAAAAGGGAACGATTAAAGAGCTCTTGCCCAATGAAAAATTAGAGGAAGTGGGGGTGGTGTTGAAAAAATTGGATCTCGCTCGGCTGAGGGCTTTGACCAAGAACCAATCCGGGTAAGCTAAATTACTAAGTTGAGATTTTATAATGTTTAATTCTCCTTCAAGAAACTGGGGGCTGCAAATTCTAAGAGCTCGAAGGAATAATCCTGAAGCGACGCTACTTTTTACTTTGTCTGGGTGACTGCTGAAAAAATGAAGATAACTACCAGAATGGGTTTCTTTTCTATAGACGGTAAAAGCAAGCTTGTCTCCGTCACGAACAATGAGAACATCTAAAAAGGGTAGCTTACCTTGTTCTTCCCATTCAACTTCCAATTTTTTCAACACCACCCCCACTTCCTCTAATTTTTCATTGGGCAAGAGCTGGAAATACCGATTTTTTCTTTTTTTATATTCAAATTCTTCAAAATATACAGAAATGTATGATTTGTAACAGCAGGCCATAGCCCCCTCAAAAAAAAAAAAAAAAAAAAAAAAAAAAAAAAAAAAAATCTTGTGCAGTCTCCCTTGGGTGACATGGCCATCAGATTGA
>NC_134810.1:24809669-24887169 GCF_046742065.1 Oratosquilla oratoria
CTGACATCCAAATGGGGAGGGGGCACGAAGGGGTGGTGGCCTCGGACATCCAAATGGGGAGGGGGCACGAAGGGGTGGTGGCCCCTGACATCCAAATGGGGAGGGGGCACGAAGGGGTGGTGGCCTCGGACATCCAAATGGGGAGGGGGCACGAAGGGGTGGTGGCCCCTGACATCCAAATGGGGAGGGGGCACGAAGGGGTGGTGGCCTCGGACATCCAAATGGGGAGGGGGCACGAAGGGGTGGTGGCCTCGGACATCCAAATGGGGAGGGGGCACGAAGGGGTGGTGGCCCCGGACATCCAAATGGGGAGGGGGCACGAAGGGGTGGTGGCCTCGGACATCCAAATGGAGAGGGGGCACGAAGGGGTGGTGGCCCCTGACATCCAAATGGGGAGGGGGCACGAAGGGGTGGTGGCCTCGGACATCCAAATGGGGAGGGGGCACGAAGGGGTGGTGGCCTCGGACATCCAAATGGGGAGGGGGCACGAAGGGGTGGTGGCCCCTGACATCCAAATGGGGAGGGGGCACGAAGGGGTGGTGGCCTCGGACATCCAAATGGAGAGGGGGCACGAAGGGGTGGTGGCCCCTGACATCAAAATGGGGAGGGGGCACGAAGGGGTGGTGGCCTCGGACATCCAAATGGAGAGGGGGCACGAAGGGGTGGTGGCCTCGGACATCCAAATGGGGAGGGGCATCCAATCAGATCATTTAAGCGAAAAAGAACTCAATAAACTTGGTGTATTTATATTTAAATCGAATAGAGTTTTTATTTTATGTTTCATCTGTGTTTACATATTCAAAGTTCTTCCTTTTTTTAATATTTCTTAGTACTATGAGGCCTTATACTTGAATCTTTGGGGCATACAGTTAAACAGTCAGCCCCTGCGTATATGCATAACTTCACCCAAGGTCAAGTTTCAATAGCCACTTTTCGATCGTTCTAGTTTATCTAAGTCTTGAAAATCCAGTTGGCTTCAGAGGCCTGGTATACATGTCTCTCTACAAAACATTACCCTTTGTTATTTAGTATGAAACCGACTTCAAATTTATCTTACGTAGTAAATTGCAATTTCACAAAAGAAAATTGTTTAGTCACTTCTGGCAGCCCTTGTACCTCAGCGTCTTCTTCTTCAGTCATTTGCATCAATAATTATCGTAGTTAAGTCATTTGCACCAAATAATTATCTTAGTAAACTCATTTGCACCAATAATTATTTAGAAGTAATTTGCACCAATAATTACCTTAGTTACCCAATTATTTTGATTCGCTGTACAGCAATTACATTTTCAAGTTGGATTTATCTTTATTTGTGACCTCTGAAAGTCCTTGTATACAAGTTTTGTAACACTACAGTAATTGAATGTTATTATCTCGGCTCAAATATACAAATAATCAGTAACACTATTTACACATAAAAATATCTCATCTCTCTTTTGCAATTAATCTATTAATGAAATGTTCGGGGCTTTAACAACAAATAGATGTATTTATTGAAAAAATATCCTTGCTTCGTCCCTCTCGAGCTACAGTTGCATCAGAGGGATGCTCCAAGCATTCCCCATGAGTGAATAACCATGAAGTGTCGAAATGGCCCACAATATTTGATCTATTTCCATCTACATCTGAATGACCCTCACAGATCTCTCAATTGAGATCCTGGGTTAGGTTAAAGGACGGAGTGCCAGTCGAGGGGTTGCACCTCCTGTTGTATGACGAAAAGCAGAAACTCCATCACGATAGGAGGGAGTCTCCGAGACGTGGGAGTTTTGACTCGTTTCACACATATCGACTCTTCGCCGTCCACGACACGACGTCGTGCTTTCAAATAACCATGGGTGGTCGTGATCGAGACGTGTGAAAACATCCAAAGACACCCATGGTTATTTGAAAGAACGACGTCGTGTCGTGGACGGCGCACGACGAAAAGTCGATACGTGTGAAACAAGTCTTAGGAAGGAGTCTCTACCTTTTGGACAGCAGTGGCATCATGCACCAGTATTACAAACGACAGCAACACAAAAATAAAAAATGGTAATAAACTTAACGATATATAACAACTACTGACAAATCAATTAGTACAAAAGAAGAAATATTCCATGACTGTGGGAACAAAGCCACTACAACGTGACTGTGAAGGTTTTTAAACGTCTTCACATCTTGATAAGATTAACTCGTTGGTACTTAATCAGAATCAAAATTTTGGAATTTTTGATGGTATTGCATTTCCTTAGTGAATACACACATGCACACACACACACACACACACACACACACACACACACACACACACACACACACACACACACACACACACACACACACACACACACACACACACACACACACACACACACACACACACACACACATACATACAAAACAGTCTAGATAAAACGAGATATGAAGACGGGACACCACGAGCATAGCTCCCCTTCCCGTAAAATACAACTAGGTAAATGCAACCAGGTAAATACACACACACATACACACACACACACACACACACACACACACACACACACACACACACACACACACACACACACACACACACACACACACACACACACGCAGTGGTAGCGTTCGCAACTGCTAACCCATCGGTCCGAGTTCGAATCCCGCCCAATGCTGAAATATATTTCAGTATCGCTGCGCTGCGAGCCGTTACTCCATCTCTCGTGGGCGGGGAGTTGTGTACGTGTGTGTGTATGTGTCAGGTCACAGCATTGCCCATAGATCGGTCATACATGAGCTCTGATCTCTCATCCGGGAGAGTAGTAGCTGTCGATCACGAGTCCAACACGTGATCCAAGACCATGGTGAATTACACACACGAACACACACACACACACACACACACACACACACACACACACACACACACACACACACACACACACACACACACACACACACACACACACAGGGCTCCTTGACCATCAAAGTTGGAGTGCCGGCTGGCAGTGCAGCGATGCTGAAGTTGACGGCCTTGGGCAAGACTCGATTTGTCTGATGGGAGTGATGACAGAATAGATATTACTGCTTACTCTTACTCTTAAAACAAACTCCCATTTTCTTTCATAGAACTTTAACAGAAAACGATACCAGGAGAGACTATATCTATCAAATAGAAACAACGCAGTTACCAAACATGAATAAAGAATACTTGCATGGGAGAATCCTCGAGACGGCGGTAAACCGTGATTCCTTTTGTGATGATTCGTTCAGATGCAATAACCTCTTGTTAGGCTTTTATTAAATGCAAAAAACAATACCCTGTAATAAAACAAGAAAAGAAAATTACACAAATAAATTATACACAGACAAGTTAACAAACATTCTCGTCACTTCTAACGACCAATGGGACAAATAACGACCGATTTAACATAACACCTTTACTGTTAGGGAAACAAATGTTCTCGCGATGGGCTGAAATGAATCTTAAGCACTCAACTTTAAGAACATTATCAAGAGATGCACAGCAGCTCGGAAGACCACCGGCACCCGTCGAGGACTCAATGGTTCTTTCACACTACTGAGCAAAGTGGCACTTGGTGAACCACTAAGTCATGGAATGTTAAGTGGATTCTTATGAAGGCACAAACCAACAACAACTTTGGGAGGGAGGCAATAACTGTTTTCTCACTCCAACAGGTTACGTGCCTGATGCACTCGATTGCATTGTGTTATGTTACCGCATGGGACCTAAAATAGGACGGATGCTCTTGTAGGCTGACCCTAGTGCTGTTCTTTTAGGCGCGGGACACTACGTTTGAATCAAGACACGAACGTTAAGTGTCTGGGGCCAAAATTGTCCTTGACAAGCGCCCTAAGTGTGGCGGCTCCACAGACTTGGACAATAGTTGACCCATAGAATCCCAGCGGTTCTTAACCTTTTCCAGTGCCCTACCGCTTGATTATCTAAAAAAAAAAAAAAAAAAAAAAAAAAAAAAAAAAAAAAAAAAAAAAAAAAAAAAAAAAAAAAAAAAAAAAAAAAAAAAAAAAAAAAATCTCGTACCCCCCATCCAATATAAATACAATGTAAACACATGAAAAAGATTAGTGATGCAAACCTTGCTGAGAAATTGTTAGATATATTCAATCACTGAACAAATATATTTTCTATTTAAAATTAGAAATGTCAATTAGTAGGATACGATGAATGCACATTATGCTTTCTCATGGTAAATATACAGTACCATTGCACTGGCTATCATGTCTCTTGCCCCAGGATTAAAGTTTCGTACTCCTTTGGGCTACAGATACCCAAGGTTAAGAACCACTGCCATAGATGGAGTTTTGCAAAGGAAATTTTCAAGAGTAGTTCTCCATTCTTTATCAGCTTCGTTCTGTCGAGTCTTCATTGTAGCAGAACAAATTTTCACAGTGCTGGGCTACTTGTCCTATCTTAATCTTTGCCTTTTGTATCCAATCCGACCCTTAGACGATGAAAATGAGTAAAATAATTAACTTTCATAGGTATTGTAGGATGTAAACTTGGACAACATCTGTGATGATTTCCAATTTGATTTTGTCATATTTCATAAATAGCATATTTCTTAATAATCAACTTTCATAGGTATTGTAGGATGTAAACTTGGACAACATCTGTGATGATTTCCAATTTGATTTTGTCATATTTCATAAATAGCATATTTCTTAATAATCAACTTTCATAGGTATTGTAGGATGTAAACTTGGACAACATCTGTGATGATTTCCAATTTGATTTTGTCATATTTCATAAATAGCATATTTCTTAATATGAGTGAGAAGGCAAGGTACAAACGAGACGTCTGTGCGATCACAAAGAAACAGACAAACCTTATTATTCAAATGTAGTAAATAGAAGTGGTCACACAATAAAATTTACTAACACACGCGTGCACACACACCATAAAATTGAACTCTACATCTGGTTTTGTCAAATTAACAAGGACGAGTTGGTGTGCATTCCCTTTGATTAGAACCAAGATTTATAGTGTGCATTCCCCCTTGGTAACAAATACGGTCAGAGACCTCTGAGGTCAGACAAACGCACATCTACAAGTCTCTCAGTCTCTCCCTCTCTCCGTCTCCCCCTCTCCCTTTTCTTTCCTCCCTCTACCCCCTCCCCTCTCTCTCTCCATCTAATTTGTCTAGGATTTTCTCGACACCAAAACTATTATATAGTATCAGGCTTTTCATATGATAATATATTTTCTTTAGCAGATTTTTTCCACACATAGATCAGCACATGAGAAAAGAGGCTGACATCCCTAAATAAAATAAAATAAAATAAAATAAAATAAAATACAATAAACCGTATTATTTTTATATTATTAGATAAACTGTATTACATCCATGTCACCTGTGGTAGTGGGGAGAAAGAATACTGCCACCGAGTTTCCCACTTGGGTCGTAAAAGGCGGCTATAACGGGACGGAGTGATGGGACTAGGCATCCTGATATCTGTTACCCCAAGGGGATTCCTACGAGAAGTCAAGGCATAAGAGGGTCTGGAAGGAGTTTTCTAACCAGAATCCTAAGGTTTAGGTCTTTTAATGTTTGTGGGTGTGGTATAGATGCGAGTAAAAGGGAAGTGATATGCAGTATGTTTGTGAGAACAAAGATGGATGTGTTGGCATTAAGTGAAACTAAGTTGAAACGGAGGGGCGAGTTTGATTTTGAGAGGGTAGTGGAGAGGGTGTCGGGGAGAGGGGAGAGGACGAGGGAGGGAAGGTGTGGCTCTACTAGTGAAGAGATAGGTAAGCCTGTGGTGGAGTGGAAGGTGGTTTCTTTAAGGTTAACGTCGATGAAGGTGAAACTGGGAAGGGAGATGTGGGTTTTTGTAAGTGGATATGGTCCTGGTAGTGAGAAGAGTGCAGAGGAAAGGGAGACCTTATTGGGGGGATTTAAATGAATGCCTAGAGAGTTTTGGGAGGAATGTCAATGTAACGGTATTGAGAGATCCCAATGCTAGAGTAGGGGATGAACCAACAGACGGAGTGGTTGGGAATTTTGGAATGTCAGGTAAAAATCATAGTGGAGAGTTAATGGTGGGTTTAGAGATTTAATGATAGCTAATACAGTGTTTAGGAAAAAATCAAGCATAAGCACACATGGGAGAAGGTGTTGGATGGAAGATGGTTGATAAGGCATTAATGGACTATATACTGGTAACCAGGAGAATAGAAAGAGTTCTGGGTGTCCATTTTCTTAGTGGAGAGAGTGGGGGAGTGGGGGAATATAAGATTTTTTTTTTTTTTTTTTTTTTTTTAAGATAGGTTGAGAGTGGAGGATTGGTGGAGAAAGAGGGAAAGGGCAGAAGGTGAGGAGCAGGAGTACAAGAGGCTGGGAGAAGTGATGAAGGATAGAGTAGAGGTAGGAATGGAAGAGGAATGGAAATGTTTCAAGGAGGGAGTGACAAGGTGTGCAAATATGGTACGTGGGACAAGGAGGATGGGAGGGAATAAAAGGAAGGGTAGTGAGTGGTGGTATGATGAAGTGAAGAAGGTTGCAGAGAAGAAACAAGCATTCAGGGACTGGTTGCAAAGTAGGACGAAACATATGAGATGTACAAAGAAAAAAGAGAAGCAAAACATAAGATAAAGGAGGCAAAGAGGATGGCATATATAAAATGGGGGAGAAATATACCAACAATAAAAAGATGTTTTGGAAGGAAGTTAAGTGAGAAAGGGGAGGTGAGTCAAGTAGAGAAGAAAAGGTAAAATGCGCAGATGGGAAAAGGTAAGGGGAAAATAGGAAGAGCGTTTTAGATAGCTGTTGAATGTGGAGAATAGGGAGGGTTTGGTGGAAGCAGTGGAAGGCGCTAGGAAAATGACGGTGATGGGAGAGTAAAATGGAGGAGAAAGAAGAAAAAATGAGGTGCAAGTAGTTTTGAAAATAATGAGAGCTGGTAAAACACCTGGGTTAGATGGGTGTCATGCGGAGAGTCTGAAGAAGGGAGATAAAGTAATAGTGGACTGGCTAGTGAGGTTGTTTAATGTGTATCTAAGGGAAGGTAGAGTGCCGGCGGACTGGAGTCCCTATATAGTTCCGCTTTACAAGGGAATAGGGGACAAATATGAGTGTAATAATTTCAGAGGGATCAGTTTGTTGGGTGTATTTGGGAAGACCTTTGGGAGGGTTTTAATCGAGATGAATAGGAGAACAGGGGGACTAATTAGTGAGGAGTAGTAGGGGTTTAGAAAAGGTAGGTGTTGCGTGTATCAGATTTTTGTGGTAAGGCAACTATATGAAAAAGCTTTAGCAAAAAGTAAGGATTTTTTGGGGGGCCTTTATAGATTTGGAGAAGGCTTATGACAGGGTAGACAGGAAAGCACTGTAAGAGGTGTTGGGATTGGGGGAGAGATGTTAAGATTAGTCAAGAGTTTTTACGAGAGTAGTAGAGCCTGTGTTAGGATTGGAAATGAAGAGAGCGAGTAGTAAAAGGTAAAGTTGGGGCTGCGTCACGCTTATATAGTTTGTCTATTCATTTATCTAGTTGTCCATTTATCTACTTGTTTACCTATTTTCTATTCATTTGCTAATTAGTAAATCAACTAATAAATTATGTACTCTATATATCATCTTTTTTTTGTCTATTTATATATATGTATATATATATACATATATATGTGAAATCAACAACTTCGGACAAGACCTTTTGCTGGGGGTCATTTTCTAAGAATGGGCTGCCACATCTCATCGAAAGATGAATACATTGGAAGATATTGATAGGCTGATATATAGTAAGCATATTCATGTAAATTATAATTCACACATAAATACACACACTCACACATATATACACAGACACAGACACATCACACACACACACACACACACACACACACACACACACACACACAGACACACACACACACACACACACACACACACCTTGTGGCGCTGTGGTTAGAGTTCTCACCTGCCACTTTGGCGATCCGGGTTCTACTTCCGCCCAGGGCTGAAATAATTTCAGTATCGCTTCGCTGCGGGGTGTTACTCCAACTCTCGTGGGTGGGGAGTTGTGTGTGTGTGTGTGTGTTCGCGTAACGTCACAGTATTACCCATAGATCGGTCATACGAGATCTGAGCTCTTATGCGGGAGGTCAATAACTGTTGATCACGAGTCCAACACGTGATCCAAGACCATGATGAATCACACACACACACACACACACACACACACACACACACACACACACACACACACACGACTCGGTGGCGCAGTTGGTAGAGCGCTGGAATGGGAAGTACGGTGGTGCTCGCAGTACCCAGTTCGAATCCTGCCCAGGGCCGAAATTATTTCGGTATCGCTGTGCTTCGGGTCGTTACTCTGACTCTCGTGGGCGGGGAGTTGGGTGTGTGTGTGTGTGAAAGGTCATAGCATTACCCATAGATCGGTCATACGAGCTCTGAGCTCTCTTCCGGGAGGGAAATAGCTGTCGATCACGAGTCCAACACGTGATCCAAAGACCAAGGTGAATACACACACACACACATATATATATATATATATATATATATATATATATATATATATATATACATATATATACATATATATAGTCATTTAGAGCGTTTCGTTATTTCACGGGAATTGCAGACGACATTCATGTAAGTACACACTGGCATACTTCACTGATTTCGGCCCGGATGTGTAAACGTTGGGAAGATCCATGCTAATAATACACTGACATACCTCACTGACTTAGTTCAGGATGTTCTGGTGTGTAGTGCCGGCTTCTGAAGGTCTGGAAGGTTTGTCTGTGGTTCCAGAGTCTGCAGTTATGTTTGTTCTTTAGGGTTAGTAAAGGCATTCTATTGGCAGAAACCACAATACGGTGAGCAGATACGAGATGTCAACCAGAGCATTTACTAATTTTACGCATTTTATAATAAATAGTGATAACTAGTTTTACAATTATTGATGTCCACATTTATTAAGTATTTATATATTTATTTATCTGTTAATGGTAACCTTTAAAAAAAAATTATGACAAAATGCGTAAAACTAGAAACGTCCTAATGATGGCAGCCACAGGAAGACGTAGTTTCCGCTAACAGCAGTATTTGCCAATTGACGCATTTTGTCATGAATGATAACAAACAATACTTCAATTATTTACGCCAACATTCCTCAACTACTTATTCATTCAACTGTCTATCAATTTGTGGTAAGATTTATCACAATGATATAATGCGTAGGCTTAGCATATTTATTGCTGGTGGTGAAAAATCCATGTCAGGCCGTCATGAAGACGCTTTTGAATTGAACAAAGGACAAAGGAAAGTCACACTGTTGAAACTATCACTCTAGTCCAACTTTTCTCAACCCTTTCCACCTTGAAAAATAATTCTTTGAAGTGGTTTCAATGTCTCAGGGAATTCTGTACTTAAAAAAAAAAACTATGTATTTTCTTGTTAATCTCTTTCATAAATGTCTCAAGACAAGCATGATCTTCTTTCTGTTAACTGGTTTAAGAAGAAAATCTCAAGTTTTTGATGATACAAAAAGTTACGAATGTAAAAAAAAAAAAAAAAAAAAAAAAAAAAAAAAAAAAAATAGGAACTCTCTCCCGGAATCAACGATTCCGGTGGAAACCCCAGTCGAGTATCGCCGGTCTGGGGGCTGTACTGATCCATTCTTAATCCCGATAACATCCAAAACCCTTTGATTAACCCCTGGGCATTTCCATCGGGTCCTGAGATTCATACTAGAAGGGTTAGAAAGTCCAAATGCTTTATGTATTTCATATTGTTTGAAGTCAAACGACATTGTTGGTCGTCCTTAGTGATGATGATTCACTCTCCCTCTGACGTCATAAAAGCCAATTTTCTCAAGCGCTAGTGATTTTTTTTTTCAGTAACTAAGAAAGGTTGAAGGAGACACGTCCACTATGCATAATAAATATTTATTCAATTCACATTATAAATAATATACAGCTTATGGCATTGGTGTCATACAAGGGGCCAGAGCCTTTCCTTGCCCGCAGTGACTACACGAACAAACAAACTACTATTCTATATGGTAACAAACCAATTGCACTTCCACTAAGCTTGGTGCCTCGTCTTTGAAGTACCGGATAGGGTAGGAAGGAAGTTTAAGCCAGTGGGGTGCGTAGAGGAACCGACGCTGATTGGGGTCTTGCTTTTTTATTTTTATTTTATTTTTTTCCTTCGGTACTGGTTCCTGGTAACTCTTGGCCGTATCCAGCTTTCTCACGCGGGTGGCAAGAAACTGGCAAGCCGGGGGGAAGGGGGGGGTGGTGGGTGGGAGTTACTGAAATGGCAGTAAGCGCTCAAACTGCCAGTAATAGGCAGCAGGAATCCTTCTGGTCATGGTAACAGGAATCGTCGTCGGCGTTTTTTTTTTTGTTTGTTATTGTACAGATTTTGGCAAGTCTTGATATCGTGGAGTCTGTCAACGCCTGCAGCAAGTCTTTTTTTATTTTATATGTTTTTACTTTATTTTATTTATATCTATATATATCTATATATATAATTTTTTTTTTTTTTTTTTTTTTTTTTTTTACAATTTTCGAGTTGGAGGTCTTGCTGATGGGTGCTCCATCTCTGACAGACATTTGACCACGAAAAGTCACTCACCAGCTGACGCTGATGATAATAGATTCTACGTCACCTTCGCCAGGCAGGCAAACGACAAATACTTCTTATTTCATGCAAGAAATAAGAGAGACAATAAAAACGAAATGTGAAAAAAGCTAAACCTTTTTTCCTCACATTATCCACATTAGCTACCTTGGCAACGCCCAGCAGTGGTACATACACAGCGCAAGGCCGCTAGGGTAACTTAAGTACAAAGGAAACAAGGGTATAACTGCAGACAAAATGTGGTAATTGTCACACGAATGTCAACAGAAGCTTACTGGACTGCTATTAAGTGTGCAAGAACACACAACAATCATTGCTACCCCCAACATGGGGGGAATAAATAAAGAAACCGTATCAGCTGACTTTTGTCACTTTTTTTTTCTTCAAAGTTTCTTTACACAAATCCTGGCGTTTTTCTTTTCTGCTTCTGTCATATGTTGGGTCTTCTGTCGCCTATAGATTGACCCTACGTTCCAGGATTCCTTGGCGTATATATTTCTATTTGTTTCTCAAGCTTTAGTGCTTCAGAAGCTTCCAGAAGCTTCCAGAAGGATTCCTAGCCCCATCGCGCCAACGGCTAATAACAGATAAGAACCATTTCCATTTTGAAAACGACAAAAAGGAGGATAGCTAGATTTCAGTCATTAAGACAAGGACAATTTGAAATTCATAGTCTCAGCAAACCTTGAAAATATATCAGTTTCACATGATATTTGGATGTATTTGCTAATATATCTACATGTACGTTATATAGAGAAGACATAGTTGTACTGTAATTATTCAAATAATGGAATGTCGAAAGGCCAGAGGGCAGAAGAAGACAATGAATATCTTACGACCAGTCGCGAATTATCGAGAAAGACACTAAAACTAAAACTGGCAAGACATTATTTGAATGGTCGATATGATTTACTTGTTTAGCTTTAGTTTGCAGTCGTAACCTATGTATATTAAAACACAAAACAAAAAAACAGCGATATGTTCCTTCCATTTTTCCATTAAGTATTAAAAGTTATTTCTGGAAACTTCCCCGGATAACCTACAACACCACTGTTAACATTCATAGTCTAAAATAATGTTATGAAATGCTGACACGTCAAATTTATCACATCCAAAGTCAAGTCCACAATAAACAACTAAGCTCTGCAAGGGAAGCAATAGCTCACACTTACAAGGACCACTTCTCCTCCTTCTTCTTCGTCTCTTTTTTTTTTCATTTTTTCTTCATTTGAACCATTAAACTCGAACCGTCCGAAAAGGTCCCCAATCACTGTGACAAAGGCGACCGACCAAGTGACCGACTGACATCTCACTTCGATATCTATTCGATCGTCTTACATTATCAACTCTTTGGCAAATAAGTGAAATGTGTCATACAGTAGTATATAGGGTGAGTGAGGCACAATTATGACGGGTGGCAACCGAAGAAAGTACTATATATATTTTTTCATTTTCTTTTTTTTCATTTGGTCCTGCCGCCACCTTAGCAGAGCCGTTCCGAGCTGGCCCGAGCTAGCAACAGCAGGAGGATCTAGAATCTCTCCTACGCTTCCGGCCAGACCGCTGGCGACCGTCTAGCGGTCGTTCTAGTGCAGGCAGGAGGGGCGTTGCATCATGACAATGCCGCGCACTGCCCCACAAGACGCACTGCAATCAACTTGCAACAATGGCGGGAGCCTCATAAGGTTAGAAACAGTGAACAACTCAGTGCATTTGTTATAATTTTTTTTCTTAATTTCGGTAATATATTATAATAATAATGATAATATCAAGATGAAAAAAAATAATGAAGATTAAAGTTTGTTAGTGGAAATAGCATTTTAAACTAAAACAGCCTTTAAGGAGCTCTTGTAGAAGAATAATACAGTTTAAGTATTATTGACAGTTAAAATGGGTGCATGTAGACGATATAAAACTATTACTATTCATGATGTTAGTGACAATGAGAGCAGATAAAGTACTGACAGTTCATCTATCAACTACAATATTAATGACAATCAATGAATTATGTTAGGATGGCAAACTAATTGTATTCAATGGTTTTGACGCTATAATATTGTTATTGACGATTACCATTATAATTATATAGAATAATATTAGTATAACAAGAATATTGTCTTTAACCAATTATTTTCTGATCCAGTATGGGCAGACTAGAAGCTATCACTAAAGGCCAGTCTGTTCGAGCTCTTTTTCATCAAGGCAAACATGAGTAAATGAATGGATGAATGAATGGATGAATGCAATGAACGGATGTGTGGCGGGTGGTAGCGGGGTGGGTAGGTACACAGAAATCTGCGAGACGGGGAACGGGCAAGGAAGATATTTTGATAAAAAAAAAAAGGGGGACAGGGAGGGGGACGGGGGTGGGGAGGGGGGGGGGCGAGAACGAACAAGTCGAGGCAACCGCATCCTGAACCCTTGAGAAGTGAAATTGATTTTGCCGTACAAGGGGCGCAGGGAGGATTGTATACTGAGAGCGAATAGGTTTTCTTTCCTGTGCTTCCGTAGCACGGGAGGAGGAGGGGAGGGTGGGTGGGGAGGACGTTGGTGGGAAGCTAGGGCGTGGGAGGAGGAGACCCACACCTCATCCCTCCTTCGTAGGCAAGTGGGATTGGTCAGTGCTCCCTAATCCTGTTGTTACGGGTTGGTAAGACAATGCTGAACTGCCTCTGCACGGGAATGTGACGTCATGGGATGTACATAAAAAGATGAACATGCAGATGGGGTTGGGGGTGATTGGGTGTGGATGAGTGGGAGGGGGGGGGGAGAGGGAACCATAGACGGGTATCTTAAGCAAATGGTATCGAAGAGCCAAGAAATATTGGACTATTCAAATACTTATAATTTACAGTATAACAGTAAATTTTAGGAATAAATCCTTCCGAAGCGTTAGAAAAGATTCAAGTATCGATTTGGGTCGCCAGAACTACCTTTGGCCTTCTTGGAACAGAAGCCATGGAATGCTGACGACTCTGTCGGGCAGGGTCGTTCCCCAAACGGCGCCAAAGATTAACTAGAAACTGGGGGAAGTGACGGCCCCAGCAGGAGTGTCCTCTCCCACACCTAGGAGAACGTCATTACAATCTAGATAGCCTTTTGAGGGTCCCGACCCATCAGTAGCAATCTAGCACATGTGTATATATATATATATATATATATATATATATATATATATATATACATGTATACATATATATATATATACATGTATTTATATATATGTACATATGTATATATATATATATACATATATATATATGCATATATATACAAATATATATAAATATATATATACTATATATTATACATGTATATTACACAGGCTGATCAGTCTTTGGACTGCCGCAATCCACTACAGTTCTGCAGGAATGATGTCTCAATATATATATATATTTTCGTTAACTGTACCAGCGACCCTCCCCTTTCATATTTCTTTCTTGGTCCTGGCCTCTTTTGACCTGGCAGGATGATGTATAGGTCACGGGTTCAACTCACTGATCTATATAATACCTGGATTGTCTCCATGTTCACGGAGTGAAGTTCAGGAGATTGGCACCAGGGCGGCGCGGCGCTCGGCAGAGTGGAAACCACAACATTCGGTCAGACATTTTGGGTCGTTATATCGTCCTCTCATCGCTGCATCGTGTATATACCTACTATGAACACGAAAGTCTTTAGAAAAAAATCAGAATGAAAGAAATCACAGGTAAGGGGCGTATTCCTTGATCCTAGTAAGTTACATTTAATTTGACTAGCTTGTAGATATATTTTCTCATTCTCTAATGTATTTTTTTTCTTTGTGATCTAAGCGTAGTTTACACGACGGTGCTTATATTCCCTCTGGACAAGCGTCTTGATTCGCTGGCGATTAAAATAATGAATTCGCAGCGTCTGTTTGACGCTGCCTTAAAGATGAACGTGTTCAACTTAACCGCTCGCGAATCAAGAAGCTAGCGTGTAGCGTCAAAATCAGCGCTGTGTATTCCGGGCTTTTATAACATGCACGACACCCAGAGATTTGGACATACTATGATTGACGTGTCATTTGTTTATCTACAATCTACGCAGATCAATGACGATAATGACAATAAAATGAAAATTAATAATAATAACGACGATAATAAAATATAGTGTCATTACACGCTTCATAACAGCATTTGATTCTGTTTGGTTCATCTCAGATAATGCGTGGAAATCGTTCGCGAAGTTAAAGACATGTTATGGGAAATGAACAATCTAACAATGTTTATATATATACATCCTTAAAATGTCTGGAATACGTTATGTAGTTAATGATGTTGCCAGACTTGTTGTTGATGTCATTGCAAAGAGAATTGCGAATTTATGTAGATTGTAAATGTCAGTGCAGGTGCAGTTCTGAACTCCGTCATATATTCATAAATGATCGTATGATATTTCAACTTTTCTTTCTCCTGTAAATCCTAACGAACGTAACAACTTTCTCACATTTACCATAATAGAGAGCAATTTTCCGTAAATGTTGCTTGGTATCGTAGACTATGTTGAAAAAGTAAAACTAATCCTGTTTATGAATTAAAACAAATATCTGCTTGTGCTGTAATAGGGTTAGTCTGCAGGTGAAGCCTGACACACATCGAACAGATAAAACACAACACCGCAATGCAAAACTTCGACTAGAGCTGCCTAAAACAATAGTTTTATTCCAGCTTCGGGGAAAACACGAATATTTGAATTTGCAAAATATGTTATCGGTGTTTTTTATAGGAGTGAAAAAGTTAATGATAATTAGACTCAACTTTCGAGTATAACGAAAAGTCTGCCACAGCAAACGCGTCATCTATCCAGGCAATATATATATATATATATATATATATATATATATATATACATATATATGTATATAGATCAGCAGTTCGATTCCCGAAGATATATCAACTAGGGTAGCCAAGTCACCATACATGAAATGTACAATTTATGTATAATGTAACATGAGATGGTAAATTCTTAAATGTTAACATTTTATAGTTAAACAGCTACGTAGGATTTTTACACTGAATTCATGATATGAGATTATTGTCTGAGCATCTTAGTAAGCGACATGACGTCACTGTCGTCTCAACAGGAAAGAATCGCATCAAGGCAAAATGTTTTCGGTGTATTTTGAATCCAGTGCAGGGTACGGTCACTTTTGGAAACAACCGATTGTTCAGGGAATAAAAGATAATTCGAAGATAGGAACGGAGAAGATAGGTTTGGTCAAATTCCAGTGCTCACTTCGTGGTGGTTTGGCAAGAGCTCTTCTCGTAATGTTGCTCGTTCGAGTAGTGGGTGATATTAACAAGTGTTTGTGGATTGTCGGATGTTTAGCGTTGGTTGCCTATACCTAATCGATCAAAATCTAGGGCATCCTCGCCAACTCATCATTACGCTTGTAACTAAAATATTCCCACTGTCGCCAGCATAATCACCACTTGTATAATTACCTATAGGTGATAAGCAGATCATCACATTCAACATCATCATCATCACCACCAGAGTCCTCTCAGTAATGCCGAGAGCTAACTATAATTTCAAGAAGTAACTACGATCTATGCTAAGAAGTTATCTAAATACTCCACATATTCATTCAGGTGTCCATTCAATAATAACAAAATTTGCGTTTTAGGAAAATAGGTCTTAAAGAGTTTGTATGTTAATTCTAATATTCTTGATAATAATATTCAATAGTTTACTTATCTAAATATCGTAGTAAAGTTTTGGTGATATATATAAAATAAACAACGGCATATAAGTACGAATTGTCACTTTCTTTTTGAGCAAATTGGCGGAAGATCACGATAAGACTTGACTTAAGGGGACATGGTGGCTGTTCTAACCAAATAACCTACCATTAAACTTTGAAATTTTTCTTTTCTGTTTGGCTCATTCAACTCTTTATTTTTATCTTTCGATGATATCTAAATCACAAAAGAGGCCGTTCTTCAGCGAGACTATTATAATTAGCAGTAACGATGTAAACGTGCATACATCATACAAGACTGGCGAGGGACCATCGTTATGGATATGACGACATGACGTCACGAAGCACTTGTTCGCCGTTTTCAGTTTACTGGTCAACTGTACACATCTACTGCACAATAACGGACTTATCTACTCATGGAAATAAAGAACACAGTGAATGGTACAATGTAAGAGTCTCATTGCTCCTCTAGTCAAGGCTATACATTCCCCTCGCGATTTCCTTCGTCGGCAATCGAGTTAATAAGTATCAACCTACTTGAAGAACGTGTCGACAGTAAGCTGCAGAAATGTGAGGCGCATTCGATGAGCGTAAGATGCGCTCCTCAAGGGTAAAATGCACCCCTCTTTCTCCCCTTCCAATTACGTTTACCTACAATTTTTACACATGTATACACATTCTGTGTGTGTGTGTGTGTGTGTGTGTGCGTGTGTGTGTTAGGGTATATTTACATCTATCATACGAACATGAATCATTACTAGCGAACATACAGCCATTTTTTAAAAGTCACTCACCGAAGGAGAGACAATTTCTCATAAAATTATTTCCACGATCACCAGATAGAGGCACCATCTGACTTTTTGTCTGTCTTTCTTGCTCTTTGACGCTCGTTCCCTCCGTCTAAAGTCTAAACGCAGCCTTCGCGATGTTGGCAATAAATAGGGCTCCTAGTATTGTCGACACGGGCTGGGAGATTCCCGCCTTCCTCCATCCCCTGCAATTGTAACCAATGCATCTCCGCAACAGCAAGGATTTGATAATATTCCAAAATAATCGGCTCCTTGTAGGAAATGGCCTTCAAGACAATGAAGAAAATGAAAATTGCTGCTCAAGGGACTTCGAAAGGCAAACCGGTACGCAAACGACTCCATTTGAAAACATTATTACGTCATGTCGCACGCTCCGGGTTCGTTGAATTTAAAAGTGAGTCAACTATAACGGTACTGATGATGCTAACAAGAGTAACGGCATCATAAATAGTAATATTTAGTGAATGGTACTGACGACTGAGCTGCAGTGACCAAAGGCATCCAAGAAAAAAAAAAATCAATGATGATGAAAACCATCACAAGTTTAGAAATGCAAATTTTATCACTTAATGAACGGCACTGAGGCCGACAATAGAAAATTCCGAGAAAAATAAAATTGTGGTAGCGCTGACGATAGTTGAATGATTCTAGAAAGGATGGAGCTAAATTCTGTTGACGAGCAGCCCTCCACACCTGTTGCAGTAACATATCCTTCTGGGAATTATTTTTAGTTGGGAAGAAAGGGGGAGCCAGCTCTGGGTTGCAAAATCATCCAAACCTACTCAAGGCCAGGCAAACTGATTGTGGTTGCCTGCCGGCCTGCAAGCCTACTGCCACGGGCCTGGAAACTGGGATAGGGAGAGGTGGTTTGGGGGGAGGGGGGAATGTGGGTGTGTACCTGTATCGCATCTTGCTTTTGCAACCACGTACGCAGAGCCAACCCCAGTCACTACGTCCTTGTTGTAGAAGTCTAAGACAGCTAGTTGCTACCGACGGTGGGGTCACCCTAAAGGTAATATATGTGAACTAATAGTTTCTCATTAGAACATACTTGAGCAGGGTTTATGGGATAATCGACGTGGAGCCCCACTATAACTGCTGTAGTCACGAGGACAGAGCAGACACACACATACACACGTATAAATATATATATATATATATATATATATATATAGTATATATATATATATGTATATACACATATATATACTGTATATACATACATACATATATATGTAAATATATACATATATATATATATATATATATATATATATACAGTATATACACGTGAATGAGGGTGGGAGAGTGTGCACGAGAAAACTGGTTTACCAAATTCCCTGTAAATGGAGTTTTAGCCGAAACGTAGGAATCTAGTACACAAGCTTTCTCGTATATCCCCTCCCATCCTCATTCAAGTATCTATGATATATACATACATTTATATATATATACATATGAATATATATATATATTATATATATGTATATATGCTCTGTACTCATTGCAAATTTTTGAACATCCCACGGGGACCCACATACAGTGAATGATAGATCACATCATCGCCTCTCATCGACGACAAAGGCATGGAACAAAGGCTTGGCCAGAACACTTTTTTAAGCTAAATTAGCACATGACAAGGATACGTTAAAGTTGGCAGTTTCATTCTTTTTTTTAAGTCTAAGTAGATCTACAAGAAAATGCTGAACTGTATACGTGAAGAAATTTTTGAAATGTTATCTAGATCTTTTTTTTTTTTTTACCCATTCTCGAGGGTATGAGAATATCAAACTATATATGTATATATATGTATATATATCATAAATTGATTTAAGTAACATTGGCACATTAGGAATACCAAAAGTTGATCCCAGGTACATGAAGTAGAATACCAAGAGAAGAGAAGATAAGAGAAGAGAAGAGAGACAGAGATAGATAAACAGATAGATAGAGAGAGGAAAAGGGATTTGTAAAAGATGATTGTATTAATTTGGTCGATATGAGATACGTGTAGACAAACACACACACGTATATGTACATATACATATGTAAATGTGCATATATATGTATATATGTACATATATATATATATATATATACATATATATATATATATATATATGTACATACATACACACAGACACAGACACACACACACACACACGCATATATATATATATATATATATATATATATATATATATATATATATATACATATACTGTATATATATATACACATGCATACAATTATATGTATATGTATTTGTACATGTTTATATATATATATACACATATATATATATATGTATATATATATACATGTATACAATTATATGTATATGTATTTGTACATGTTTATATATATATATATATATATATATATAAAATATACACACGTATACACGTATTTCCACTTATACATATACAGATATATGCATCTACGTATATGTATTTATATATAATTCATATTGTGTGATACATATAAATCCACATATACGCACGTATACATATATTTTTTGTATATATTGTGTAGATATACGAATATGTACACACACATACATGCATATACACGTATACACACACACATGTATATATGCAAATATATGTACATATATATATATATATATATATATGTATATATATATGTATATATATAAATATATATATATATGCATATATTAATGTATATATGAGTATATACATGTGTATGTATGTATGTGTGTATGGATATGTATGTACGAGTACATATATGTATATGTATATATATATATATATATATGTGTGTGTGTGTGTGTGTCTGTGCGTGTATGTGTGTGTCTAATATACATTCATACATAAATCCATTTATGTATCCTTAGTAGTACATATGCCTATGCATAAACCTATACAGAAAGCGTGCTACCTTTCCACAGACTCTTTCTGTATATCCTGTATGACAGCCATCTATGATCCCGACAAGACAGACACCGATTTCGTCATTCGTCTACTTAATCGTATATATATAATATGTCCTGGACTAAAGCACGTGGAAACAACTATATCTGACGCCACGGTGGTGTATAAAATCCATAACTATGGTTACACTGATTACCATCCCTACTGCCGTAACTAAGGCTATACTTGTGAAGGACCAAATGGTAGCGAGAGATTTTGCTCCTTGTCAGAGACGGCAAGTTGGAGTGTGGGTGAGGGGCGGGGGTCGAAGACGTGGGGGTTGTTGGGTCTCGGTTGGGGAATCAGATGACTGAACAAATCGGGTTGGTTTGTGGGCTGGTTCGTACATCAATTTGTTCTTTAACAACCCAACATCAGTGTGTGTGTGTGTTTGTGTGGGGGGGGAGAGGTGGGTGAAGGGTGGGTGGGTGGCGGAAATGATCTGTGGGGAGGCTTTGACACAATACTGAGCATATACTGTTTCGGGAAGGAAGACAAACGTAGCACAAAGATACAGGTAAGGGGAGTACTCACATGGTGGATGATTTCTATCATCAAGACATCGTAATCAACGATCACATTATTCAGGGGAGGGTAAGAGTCACTTGGATCACAATGTTGACGAAGATCCTTAAGAGTAAAAAAATTCTTGGTCAATGAATTTCAACTTTGTCTCAACCGGAAAGACTTTGACAACAAGAGGGCTTGGTGCCTTTTCCGAAGAGCACTTCAGCCCGAACGGTCATTTTACAACTGTGCATGCCTTACTCACTACAATTGTACACCAAAGACACATTTGGACAACATAAGTGGCAAGTTGGTCGCCCCACTCACCAATGTACAATTTTCAGCAAGAAGATGGGAGTCTAGCCCAAAAGCAAAAGCGTTGCAACTCAGTGTATGGTACAGTCATGATGGTACATTGATGATGAATACCAACACATATACATATATAGATACATATACAGATACATATATACATGTATGAGCATATATCAATGTACAAACATTTGTGCGTGTATACGCATACACATATACTTACATATGTACATATATACTGTATATAATGCATACATACACATATATGTATACATACATACATATATATATATATATATATGTAAATGTTCATAAAGTCCGTGTGCAAATTTGAATATCTGTATCTTTGGAACTCAAAATGATAAGATTAATCAAAGATATCCATTTAAAATCCTGACGTGTCTATTTTCATCCATCATTATAATTTATCACTTAAAACGACTTTATTATTTTCAGAGCTGACCGTAACTTTACTTGAAAAGAAATTGTTCTTTAGCTGGTATCGTTGCTGTCCAACAAGGGTTGAGAACCCAAGATGCCACACAAGAAGTCCCCAGATGTAAGTGAATGGGAATAAGTTCCAAAAATATTTCAGGAAATAGGTTCAGGCAACGGTATTAATCCACCTTGTGGAAGGACAAATGATCTACATGCTTTTCCTTTCTCTTATTGATTCTCTCGTGTATATGATTTTGCACACTGACTTTGAGAACGCTTTGCTTGTGTAAAGATATAATACTATATATGTATATGTGTATATGTATTTATATATACGCTATGCAGGCATATATAGGTTCAGTGTTATAATTCATTTCCACTTCAGGTCACCACTATTAACCATGTACATTGTAAAACCTACAATAACTCTCAGTCTCTATTCCACCGCATCACACAAGACGCAGAAACTGGCCACCATCACCATCATCACTGTTATCATCACCATCACACAGCTTCACTTCGGGACCAGACGAGATAGAGAAAACGCGAGCAGCAGTAGTAACAGGCGCTGGCAGATGTTTCTAAGAAAAAAAACAAAAAACAAATTCTTCATCATTACACTCAACAAACGTGGAGAAAGACTTTATCTTACAGTGACACAGGTACAGTGGTGGAAGGTCACGTGGGGTTTGCTGAGCTGCAACACACGAACACTGGGGCTCCAGGGTGAGGAGATGGGGGAAGGTGGGTGTTGTACCACCTGGCGTGTAGAAACTGGGAGGGTGGGGTTGGTAGATGACAGTACTCTCCGTGGGGTGCTCTCCGCCCTTTGGTTCCTCCCTGACTCCCTTTTTTGGGTAAGGGTAGAGGAGAGGGTTACCTCCCCGACAATGGGTGACTTCGGGGCGTGGAGGGAAACGACGACGACGACGACGACAGCGGCGGCGATGGGTATTCGCTTCGTCGCCGTGGGGAGTGCAGGGCCGCACCGGGAGAAAAAAAGGACAATCGACCTTTTTTTCCAAGTCAAACGTGGGAACAACGAAAAAGTAACGACATCGATATCTATGGTTGGGCCGATGGTGTGTTCGCATTTTGAGCTCTTTCTCTACGTCACCAGGCTACAATTCTTAGTCAAGAAAAAAAAAAAAAGTCCTGCTGCTCATATTGCAGGACATTTGTCGGTCGCTCACCCTCGCTTTGTAATAACATGGTTGCTGGAGGGTAGAATGACCTCCATTGAACGTTGATGATGTAATTGCACTTAAGTTGTAACACATATATTTACCCTGTCTCAGTCTCCTTTATAGGATTGTCAGCTCACGGGGTTGTATTTTTTTTTTTGTATTTTTTCCTTTTTTTTTTTTTACTCCAAGCAGACAAGGTAAAGGAAAGGAAAAAAAAGGTAAATATTTCGTCTACGTTTCGTGGTTAGTATCATGGCTCACTGTCCTTTCGGCTGCCAGGCGACGACGGTGCCCCAAAGTAGTAGTTCACTCTGGCGTCACCACGCGTCGGTGGCGCCACCGTCGCTGGTCAGCGCCAAGACGCCGACGGATGAACGCGTGTCAGCGAGGGAGTTTGAGTTCTCGAAAGGCTGACATGGCTGACATTTACTAAACAAACTGACACAGCCTCCATTAATGTCACCATCATCATCATCATCATCACCACCACCAACACACACACACACACACACTATCAGAAGGTTTCTTCATCTTCTTCTCTCTTCACAACAACCCCGTCGCAGCCCTGTTTGTATAATATATTTGTAATCACAGCGGAATGATTGAAAGCGATTTCAGTTCGTGTCTTGATCCCTTTGGATAAGGATTCCATAGTACTACAGGCAAAAGGGGGATAGAATTGGTCTCCTTATATCAAAAGGAATAGGAAATGGAATAGGAATCCTTATATCACTAGAAGAAATTATGTCGGCAAAGGAATCCAGACGGTATACCACTAAGGAGGCCCTTATAACATACGGGGATCAGGATTCCAAGTATACCAGTCGGAATGGTATGGGAATCCATCTACCAATCGGAATGGTATGGGGGGGGGGAATAGTCAGGTTCATAGTTAACCACCACGACTCTTCGCGTGGGAAGACGTCAGCAACGCACACGCACGAACGCACGCACACACGCGCACACTCGAATGCCATCAAGAAAGTGCCAGAGGCGAGCCAGCTGGGAAGCGGCGCCGGGAACCGATCACAGCTGGTGCAAGACCAGCTGGGGGCGTGGCGTCAGAGGCCGGTGCCAGCTTTGGGCACCCGCAGTCGATGCCGGTCTGAGCCATCTGAACATGGCACCCAAGGCGATATCGTCACCAGCTGGCTGGCTCACTGGAGAAGGACGGGTCCAGATGGCAGTCAGGGCTGAGAAATCCTAGACGAACGAACGAACGAACAAACAAACAAACAAACAATGTTGTGGGCCACATCTTCTTCTTCTTCTTCGTCTTCTTCATCATCTTGTTCGAAGTTGTTGTACTGGAACAGTGGCGGGATGGATAGATCTGAGCAGATGAAGATTGCGTGAGCATTGGCTTTGACACCTCCCCCCAACGTTGGAAGAAAACGGAGAGTGCGTCGTCAGGTGGGAGTTTTGGGGTCGTGGGTGTGGGTGGGTGGGTGGGGGTCTGCCATTGTACATTACTTCCCAAAAATGTGAATAATTTAACTTCGGAAAAAAACAACTTCGCGCCCAGCTCAGGCCGAAGCAGCGACACTACACGATATTGGTCTTGTCTTCCTTCAGGGGGGAGGAAGAGGAGGAAGAGGAGGAGGAGGGTAAGGAGGATCAGGAGGAGGAATAAGTGCCGCTTTATGTGGTCTTGATAATGCTAACGGTGTGACGTTGACAAGGTTCAGGCAAGGCGTCTTCTTCTTCTTCTTCGTCTTCTTTCTTCTTCTTCTTCTTCTCGTCATTAAAAGTATATACAACAGTGCAACAATATCCTCGGCAACAACATACGACACATGCACACGCCGACACAGCCGCAAGCACACACGAAACATGTACACACACACACACGCGCGCGCGCGCACACACGCACACACACACGAAAAACGACACCGAACGGGACATCATTATGGACGGGCTACGAACCGAGAATTGGCTTGGCTTGTCTTGGCTTCTTGTCTTCGGGCCAAGAAAGAGTGGAAGATAAGCATCCTTCCCGGTTCCTGGGTTGAACAGGGATCGAGTCTCGGGTGTGTGTGGCAGCAACAGCAGCAGCGGCTGCTCGAGATGGGCAGTGCCAGCTAGAACGCGGCACTCAGCACTCAATGCTATCCTGCTGCCTGCACAGCTTAATGATCGGGGGAGGGGGGAGGTGAGGTGAGGGGGGAGGGGAGGTGAGGGGGAAGGGTGGGGGAGGTTGTGGGAGTCCATAGAACTTTCTTGTAGGAGGAAGTCCGAGAAAGAAATGCTTGGGTGGATGATGGGATCATGGGGAAGACTGGCAGAGAGAGAGAGAGAGACAGATAGAGAGAAATAGAGAAAGAGAGAGAGAAAGGATTGTTCTACCCTCTCTCTTCTTTCTCATCATCAGGTCCTCCTCCTCCTCCTCCTCCTCTTCCTCCTCCTCCTCCTTGTTCTTCTTACTCCTCGATGGCCGAAAGAGGAGCTGAGCGCCTCACCTTCACGCGTGAGGACCTCGCCAAGCGAAGGAGGCCAGGGAGACTCGTGGCTTGTTCTCGTGAAAGAAAAGGAGCGTTTGTTCTCTTTAAGGCAGAGCACGGAGCCGTGGCCAACACAGAAAACTTGAGCATCAGGAGCACTACCATTAACCGCGGCGGCGAGACGCAAGAGAAGAGCGTCGCTGTTTCGACACGGACAGCGGTATTGTAATTATTGTAATTGTTATTACTGTTACCCACTTGGCGCTGTGCGCTCCGCTCAGGCCTGGTCCGCCGCGGCTGTGGCCGGCGTTTGCGGCGGCGTTTGCGGCGGCGGGGAAGCGGGACTTGGGGCTTTGACTAAGGGGATGGGGACCACGTCGACTTCGGGCGAGGCCGTGAACCTGGGCGAACTCAGGTCTTGCGGCTCCAGAGACTCGAGCTTGGACCTGGCGAAGAGGGAAGGGAAGGAGTAGAGGGAGTTGAGTGCCAGGATGCCTGGCACCGTCGGCAGCCCATTGGCGCCGTCCTTGGAGGACTCCTCGTCTTCCACCTCCTCTTCCTCATCCTCCTCCTGTAGCTCAGGGCGCTGGTCTTCCTGGCCGTTCTCTCCCGCGGCGGCGGCGGCGGCGGCTGCAGCAGCAGCGGCGGCCGCGGCGCGTTCGACCATGAGGCCCTTGGACATGTTCAGCAGGCTCAAGGTGGACGTTGCCGAAGTCATGGAGACATCGGCGCTCGGGGAGGAGACGGACCCGCTCAAGGCATTGGTCACTTTGGTCCGGAGGAGTTGGTCTAGGACGCTGCCCGGGTAGCTCGTGATTGGGGAGGACTCTCGTTTGGGCCCGTTCTCGCTGTCCTCACTCGTGGCGCTGATGATGGGGGCGCCCAGGGAGGACGTGGTGGTGCACACTGAGCTGTCAGACAGTGTCGAACTGAGGCTCGTGTCTTGTCCCCTGGAGGCCGCCTCATGGAACTTACGGATCATGTGGGAGGCGTAGAAGGGGTCCTGGTGGAACG
Organism: Oratosquilla oratoria; assembly: GCF_046742065.1. Lineage (NCBI taxonomy): Eukaryota > Metazoa > Arthropoda > Malacostraca > Stomatopoda > Squillidae > Oratosquilla > Oratosquilla oratoria. The sequence goes on from NC_134810.1 coordinate 24,835,644, forward strand.
GGGGTATGAAGGGCGAAATGAGAGGGTTCCCGGTCCAGAGGCTGAAGGGCGGCGTGAAGGAGTAGGGCGGAAGGGGTGTGCTGCTGCAGGAGATGGGCGTGGAGTCCCCGTCTTCGGTTCTGGTCTTCTTGAAAGGCGAGGGGACGATGTCGTCCTTCTTGCTGTCGCAGCCCTTGCCTCCTTCGTCCTCGGCCGTGAGATCGATAGTCGTGGTGTCCGGCGGCACGATCTTTCTCGGTTCGGGCTTGATCGCCGGCTTGACCTGGCTGGCCGCGACCGAGGTAGAGTCCGCACCGCCAGGGGCGTCGCTCTTCTTGTTCTTGTTTCTGTTGAGGTGCCGCTCCTTGACTTTGTACTCAAGCGTCGAGTGCGGCACGCCGTAGAAGCTGCCCGCGCGGTGGACGCTCATCTCTCCGCTCTGCACCGCCTGCACCGCCTTCAGCAGATTATCCCGGTCGTAGTTCCGGTACTTCCCTCTCTTGGGACGCGACCCTTTCCCGCCCGTGGTCGTCCCGGTCGTCTTCTTGCCCTGCAGCGTCTTCGTGGTCGCGGCCCCGTTGCTCTTCGAGGCTATTTCGGCAGCCGTGGGCGACTTGGTCTTCCGTGCCAGGCCCCCTCCGCCGTTTGACAAGGGCGAGGTCTCCGGGTAGAGCGCCGTGGCTCCCTCCGGCTGGAGCTTCTGGCCGATCATCTGGACGATGACGTCCTTGAGGTTCGTGTGGCCGAGGGAGATGAGTGGTTGACTAGACTCTTTGGCCGCCGAGGAAGAGGAGGAGGAGGAGGCAGGGTCCTCCGGTTCCGTTTTGTAGAGCCCGTTGCGAACGGGCGCGTAGGACGGCACGCTGAGAACAGACTCGTTCTCGCAACTTCGGGAACTGTCGCGCAGAATTCCGTTCAAGGAGAAGTCAGGCACTGAGAGTTCGGATTTTCTTTGTATTTCTTCGTTGTATCGGTCCTGGGCCATTTTCTTGATGAACTCACGCAACTGCGGGTGCACGGAAAGGTTGCTGAGAACTTCTGGGGAGACCTCCTGGTTGTCTTTGTTCAGGGCGAGTTCGGCGATGTTGTCCATCAGGTGGTTGACGGCGGTCTCGAGTTCTTTCCGGTTGATAGTGTCGTCTTGCGCGGCCACGTCCCGCTCTTCGAGCTTGGCCAGGCGACTTCGGAGGAGCGCCCGGAGGTGTTCGTTGGCGGCGATGGAGATCTCGTCCGGGGTCATGCTTCCGGTGTCGCCGACGTCTCTGACCAGGGAGCTCATGGAGCCGTTGAGTAGGGACGATGTGGTCGACGTGGTCGAGGTGCATGGTGTGGTCGACACGGGGGCGGTCGTGTCGGGGGAAATGTGGTTGCGTCGTTCCAGAAGCTTCTTATTCCGATCTCTCTCCATGGACAGTTTGTACACCTGCGTGAGGGTGAGAAGAGGAAAAACAGCGTGTCAGTGTATCCATGTGGACATATGTAAGTGCAAGACTAGAATTCTTTTCAGAAATCTAGGGTCACAATATTTCATCAATATGTCTGAATAACATGGGTCATTATAAACTCGCAGAGCATGATACAAAGTCTCTTGAAATGATGTGTAGCTTTGTGATCAGCAAGATTAAATAAAACAAAATGTTTGATTACCACTAGCAGAGGACCTGTTTAAAAAATGAAGTGTACCGAGCTCCCACCTCTCAGAGAGTAGTACGGTGCCTCCTTAAAAATTATTATTATTATAAAGAAATTTGACGTAGTAGGATGCTCTCACTAACTTGCTTTCTGCCGGGTAGGATTCGAACCGTCCCTACTCCTGACTTCCGCTACATGAAGCGACGCTCCAACCAGTTCGGCCAGCGAAAACCACATACATTTATATATACATACAAAAGTATTCCTTTTTGAGTTCTCTAGCCAAGTGAGTTAGAGCGTCGTTACTTGCGACGGAGGTCAAGGTGACGACAGTTTGATCCCTGCCGCCAGCGAGTTGGACCAAAGGCATGGTTCTACGCTACAAAATTCTTTGTAAGGGGCACCGTCCTAGCCTCTTGATAGGGAGAGTTCGCTACATTAAACCGAATTTTTTTTTTACTCCAACATATACGACTGACATGAAACTTCGTGGTCACAGTCTCCATCCCTTCTTTCGTTTGAAGAGACCATTCCAGTATCGAAATCATAAACCCAAGTCACAGTGACCTAAGCCTCCCATTCAACAGACACGTTACCATCAAAGTTCCTAAGACTCGTACTGGTCTCGTATCCTCCTAGTCGTGAGTTCGAGTCCTGCACTCACTTCTTTCCGATTTCCAGCAGCGACGGTGCTCCCCAAACAGTCTCCAAAACGCAAAGATAGGGTAAAGGTGACGGCTTCGGGCGCAGTTACTCACTATTCCCATAAATTTCCTTTTAACTTGGGATTTGTAGACGAAATGGCTACGTCATCGGTTCGGTGTGCCGGCGGCGTCAAGGGAAGCGTGCTGGTCTCGCGCTCCCTTAGTTGTATGTTCGAATCCCACACTTCTCTCCGATTCCCGGCAGTGACTGTCACCTGCCCCACCAGTCCAAGCGCATAAGAGGGCAAAGGTGACGGCTTCGGACTTAGCTAATTAGCGTCTCCTGGCGTACGCTTCTCAACTTCTTGATCAGTATTGATGGCGGAACCGTGAATAACAGACTCGTTTTCAGTCATGTTTTAAATTAATTCTCCTATCTTTGGTGTAAAAAAAGGAAAAGACGAGAAGAATATGAAAAGGAGGATGAAGAGGAGGAAAAGAAAAAACTGGAAATGAAAATTTGAAGAGAAAGAAGAAAAAAGAAAAATCTGACGAGGAAAAAGAAAAAGAAGAAACTAAAGCAAAATCTGTAGAAGGAGACGACGAGGCTGAAGACGAAGAAGCTGAAGAAGTTGAAGAGAGAGAAGAAAAAAGAAAAATCTGACGACAAAGACTAAAAAAAGGAATCTGTAGAAGATAAAGAGAAAGGATAATAAAAGATATATATGGATGAAGAAGAAAAAAATAAGCTGAACGAGAAGTTGTAGAAGAAAATGAAACCGAAGAAAAAGAAATTGAAGAAGAAAAAGACGAAGAAGAAGAAGGAGGAAAAGAGAAGGAAAAATCTGACGAAGACGAAGAAAAATTAGAAACTGAAGAAGAAGCTGTAGAAGACGAAGACGAAGCCGAAGACGAAGAAGAAAAAGAAGAGGAGGAGGAAGAGGAGAGCGGACAGCGGCGACGGCGGCGGCGATACTCCGGCCCGCATCGAGAATCAGAATTATAATTTTTCTAATCAAAGCCTTAACCCTTTGGTGCTCCTTCCAACGTCACGTGATCAACCTCAGTTATAACAATTAATATGTTAACTTGTAAATCATAAATAACTATTTGATCTCTCTGAAATATTTACACTAAGCAATATATTTACTATGTTATGTATTTATACTGTAACATGTCCTGTTCTATATTCTATTATTTAATTGTTAGTTATTAGTGCTCTGCGAGGTGACTAATCCAGATAGCCTCTGCCGGAACTTTTGCGGGAATGTAAGACTGCATGATACTATCACTGCCGTAACGAGTTGATACTCTAGTGGGACTCATACCGCCAGACGACGGTAGAGGCCCTTTATAAAGAGAGTTGAAACCACCACAAAGAATGGCCACAAAATGGCGGCATGTCTGGAGTTACCGCAACTCTGAATAAAGGGAGTGTTGGTGCATCCGAATGCACAATAATGCGGCATATTCAGTGAATAAACACAATTGGTTCGAAGAATCAATAGTAAGAGTAAACATTAAGCGCGAGCAAAAATTATTTGGCCACAAAATGGAACCCTGGGCCATTTGTCGTCCGGCGCTTCCGCGAACTTCTACCGAAGTCCACTTCCGAGAGAACCCTGCAGGATCTCCGCCCTATCCCCTGGAGGGATGTTACAGCCCCAGTACCTCACCACGGCGGCCTCATCCAGTTTGGAAAAGTCAATTAGTCTCCGAACTAATCGAAAAGTTTAATGATAATATACAGCGAGAAAAGAATATGAGAAAACAAAATTATATATATATATATATATATATATATATATATATATATTTATATATATACATACACACACACACACACACACATATATTATATATATATATATATATATATATATATATATATAGACAGACATAAAATGATCAAATTCAAATAGAATAAAATTAGATAAGGTGAAGTAAGATATAATCAGAACAGAATGATTATGTAAAAATAAAACGAAATGTTACAAAACCGATTGGAGTAAGTGGAATGAGCTGTAATAAAGTAAAATGGCTTAGGAGAGACAGACAATCGCAGAAGTGAAGAGATAAATGAGACAAATAAAGGGAGTGAATTCTCATCACCTGTTCAAGGAAATAAAAAGAAAGAAAGAAGGAAAGAAAAATTGAAGCAGTGAGAGAGGTAGAGAGAGAGAGAAAGAGCGAGAGAGAAAGAGAGAGAGTGAGAGTGAGAGAGAGAGAGAGACAGAGAGAGAGAGAGAGAGAGAAATAGATTTTCAGAACCAACCAAGACCTTTGGTGGCAATATCACACCGAAGAGGTGGTAAAGGAGAAATCTTATGATAATAACAAATACATGAAATGAGAAAGAGGAGAGAAAGAAAAACAAAGAGACATATCAAGGAAAGAAGAACGTGCACAAGAAGGCAAAACAAACGGCCATTTTGAAGTTTGTCGGAAGAAGGCAACCCCAGCGCCATTTTGAAAACTATTGTGTGTTAAGGATGCTCGCTGGATGAGTGAATTAGAGCATCGCTACTTGCGGCGGCGGTCGAGATGAGGGCAATTCGAATGATGCCACCTACGAGTTGGACCAAGGGTATGGTTCATTCAATTTCACGCCACAAAGTTCTATGTAAAGGGCACCGTCCTAGCCTCCTTATAGGAGAGGCATTGGTTGTTGGATTATGTTTGTCCAACGCGTGATAAACAAACTGGACGGGAAGAGAAAACTGTGTCGCCGCCATTTCTGGCGCCGCTTCTGCCCGTAAGAAACACCTTAAGGGTCGTTTCATATGTATCGACTTTTCGTCGTGCACTGTCCACGACACGACGTCGTGCTCTCAAATGACCATGGGTGTCTGGACGCGGTCGTGATGTATGAAAGCGTCCACAGACACCCATGGTTATTTGAGAGCACAACGTCGTGTCGTTGACGGCGCACGGCGAAAAGTCGATACGTGTGAAACGATAGACAACAACAAAAGTCTCAACAAATCTCAGCGGCGCCGGATAAGCTTACGCCAGGAGGCGCTGAGTGGATGCGGCCGAAGTCGTCACCTTTGCCCTGTGATGCACTTTGGGGACTTTAGGGGAATAGGTAGCTAACAATACCGGCTGGGAATCGGAGAGGAGCGCAGGATTCGAACCCACAACTAAATGCTTCTGATGACGGTATACCAACGCCCTCGGGCAACCAATACTGGACTGAAAGGATGTGTGCGCTGGTAGCGTAATCGGAAATATGGTCTCGTATTCGCTTAGTTGTGGGTTCGAATCCCGCACTCCTCTCCGACTCCCAGCAAGGACTGTAGTTACCTACCCCCTAACGACGGGCGTCCCCCGAAGCGCATCACGGGGCAAAATTGACGACTTCGGCCACAGCCACTCAGCGCCTCCTGACGTAGGCTCCTCACCCTCTTCCAAAGTAAATGTTTATGACGCTTTTGTGCTGAGCAATGTAGCAATCACTTTAATGGAAAACTTTCTTTATAAATACTGCAAAATAATTGTGCGCAGGTGGCGTAATCGGAGGCGTGTTCGTCTCGCGTTCTCTTTGTTGTGGGTTCGAATCCCGCACTTCTCTCCCATTCCCAGCAGTGACCGTTACTTGCTCCAATATTCCAAACGCATAAGAGGGCAAAGGTGACGGCTTCGGCCGCAAGTACATAACACCTCTAAGTGTAGGCTCCTTACAGTCTTCTCCGTTTTCTAAATAATTTATCTATGATGCTTAAATCTCACTAGACCAGTCATTTGTTCTATAATTTCTCATTTTTCTTGTTGTTGATCTGTGCCTTACATTTCACATTTCATCACTTTCTCGGGTCTTCGTACAGTTGTCGAACAGTTTTGTAGCTTTTGAGAAGAGTGGCGTGCATTTGTTTATAGTTGTTACTGCAAGGACATTATATATATATATATATATATATATATATATATATATATATATATATATATATATATATATATATATATGTATGTATATATTGTTGAGACATTCTGACAAGTTGAAGTGGGCGGGAAGAGGAAAAACTGGAGCCTTATTTCGAGTTTTACTCTTGATTAGTTTCGCTACAAGATTGAAAAAAAAAAAAAACTAAGCTTGTAGCGAAACTTGTCAAAAATAAAACTCGGAATAAGACTTCAGTGTGTGTGTGTGTGTGTGTGTGTGTGTGTGTGTGTGTGTGTGTGTGTGTGTGTGTGTGTGTGTGTGTTTGTGTGTATGGGGCACCGTCCTAGCCTCTTTGTAGGGGAGTTCGCGAAGTTGAACCGAATCAAAGCATCAGTCATTGTGTTTTAGAATTATGTTTGTCTAACACCTGACAAACTGTACGAAAGGAAGGAAACATCGGGTGTTGCGTCCCGTTTCGTGTATATACATTTTAGCTATTTAAGTGTAGGATTTGTCGATTAACCGAAAAAAATCCTTCTTTATAGAATACTCGGCGCACAAAAAATACAAACCCCGTCTGCCTGATGGGGTTAACTTCATAATACAGGGAGTTTCATTACCGATATCCAATTGGAACCCCGCCCCTATTTTCACCTCGACCCCCGATTGGCTGAATCGTACTGCGCAGGTCATGTGACTAAACCAATCACGAGGTACCGCGTAACAGGATTTGGCCAATCAGAGCGAGCGAAGGCATTGGCTGATTGGTTCTTTTGTCACGTAAACGAAACTTGTGTTTTGTTGTTCTTTGACCTCCTGGGGACCATTTGTCGACACTAAATAAAATCGCTAAGCATCCAATAATTCCCACTAATATTCGTTGTGCGGGTCCTCTTGCAGACCTCTTTGGCCCTAAACGGGTCCTCTTTAGTCCACAGGTTGTGAGGCACTTCACTGATTTGAATACTGAATCATATCAAAAGGCTTGTCAAACGTCACACACATGGCAGATCTTCCACAGATTACCAGTCATCGGTAACATAACACTTGTGGTTTACCTTTCACCGATCGACAGAAGACGACGCAACGGATGAAGAACAGCACCGTCAAGAGACGGCGGGAATCTTTCCGGACCGCCGCAAGATTGAGGTCCGAGCGGTTGCAAGCTCCGCAAACCTCGGAAAAGAAGAAGGAGAAGGAGAAGGAGAAGGAGAAGGAGAAGAAGAAGACTCTGAAAAGGAAGAAGAAGAAGAAGAAGAAGAAGAAGAAGAAGAAGAAGAAGAAGAAGAAGAAGAAGAAGAAGAAGAAGAAGAAGAAGAAGAAGAAGAAGAAGAAGAAGAAGAAGAAGAAGAAGAAGAAGAAGAAGAAGAAGAAGAAGAAGAAGAAGAAGAAGAAGAAGAAGAAGAAGAAGAAGAAGAAGAAGAAGAAGAAGAAGAAGAAGAAGAAGAAGAAGAGAAGAAGAAGTTGAAGAAGAAGAAGAAGAAGAAGAAGAAGAAGAAGAGAAGAAGAAGAAGAAGAAGAAGAAGAAGAAGAAGAAGACTCTGAAAAAGAAGAAGAAGAAGAAGAAGAAGAAGAAGAAGAAGAAGAAGAAGAAGAAGAAGAAGAAGAGAGAGAGACCGCGGGAGCCGCAGTTCCCCAAAACACAACCTTCCGCTCACCTTATTCCTCAAGGTGGACCTTGGGATGCCGTAGATGACAGCCGCCCTTCTCGTGCCCAGCCTGCCGCTCTGGATGTCCCTCAGCGCCGCCTGCAGCTCGTCTTCTGTGTACGATCGTTTGCTCATGTCAGTTCGCCGACGTCCTCTGCAAGAAGGAGACCTTGAGAGCCATCTTATGGTTGCGGTTCCCAGAATTATTTTTTCTTTCATAACATTTCATGACTTCTCATGAATTTTTATGACATTTCATGACTTTCTAGGAAATCTTTGCGTCCCTCCACTCCCATCTTCTTTTATGTATATGAATCATGCATCATAATTTGGTATTTCAACAAACATGCATGTATAGATTAGTAAAAAATATATATATAACAATTATGTAAAAGAAACTTATAAATATATCACTGAGGAAAAAACACTTCATTAAATAGTTACTTCTTCATGTGTGTGTGTGTGTGTGTGTGTGTGTGTGTGTGTGTGTGTGTGTGTGTGTGTGTGTGTGTGTGTGTGTGTGCATGTGTGTGTATGTGTATGAACGCGTGTGTGTGTGTGTTTATTTGCACATGGTCTCTTAATAGATTTTCTCGGTATTAATGACTTGAGGCCGCGTCACATTAGGCAGAGTGCCATCAGTTGTTGTGAATCTAGATCGCCAGAAATAGGCTTCATTCATAGTATTCTAGACAATTCTCAGAATATTTCAACAATATGGCCATTATTCGTATTGTTCTAACTTCTTTTAGCTCGTTATCCAGACTCTCAGTATACGACGTGAAGGCAATTTGACAGTTGGAAATTTGAAAAACAAGATATTGTAATCAACGTCGTTTCAACGCAAACGAATTCGCAACAGCTGACGAGAATTCGCCCAGAGTGATGCAGCCTTTAAGGAAAATGAAAAAACAAGAAAACAAATGCTTGTTGGGAATGTACTAATTTGGCCCTCTTAACATAAGCTATGGAAGTATAATGATCGAAGTATATGTGGATGAAAACTTGAAATCTAATGACCCCAACTTAGATTTAATCAACAAGGTCAGTCGTTCATTCGGCTGAGAATGTCCTAGGAAAGAGATATTATTTACCGAATGATAAATAGATAAATAAATGAATAAAAATTGATGATAAATAGACCAACGAATAAATGAATATATAAATAATATTTGTAAATAGATAAATAAATAGATAAATAAACAGAGAATATAGTACATTATAAACATGCTAATACAGTAACTTTTTAAGAATATGTAATTTATCACATCGACCTCTATGGCTCTCACCTAAATAGGCATAAATCAATCTCATAACTGAAGATTCAACCCAACTTAAATGAAACAAACCTTGCCACATGCTTTAAATAAAACTATATCCAAATACGTTTCACACATTAGCAAATTATTACTGAAATCAAATGAATATCTATGAAGACGTCAACAAATTAGAGCGATGGTTTAAAAAATGGCGCAGGAAATTATAGCCATCAAAATCATGAACATAAATGAAACACACACACACACACACACGCGCACACAATATATATATATATAATGTATATATATATATATATATATATATATAATGTATATATAATATATATATATATATATATATATATATATATATATATATACACTACATTTAACATGGAATGCTGCGTAATTCTTAACTCGTATTTTTCTTCCATTCTGCTAACCTCCTAATACTTTCCCTTGTAATATCTATGACTCCATCTCTTCGATGCGATTGTTCCCCAAAGAGAGATGAACAGTTAATTGCTGACAAACACTTCATCTCCCCCATTCTTCCTCCTTTCCCTCTTCCTCCTATTTGTCCTCCTCTCTTCCTCCTCCGTGTCCTCCACCTGTTCCTCCTCTTTCTCCCGCCCCTCCTCGTCCTACTTGTGCTCCCCCTCTTATTCCTAATTGTCCTTCTCTTTGTCATCCTATCTACCATCACCCTCGTTCTCCTCCATGTCCTCCCTCTCTTCCTCCTTTTTCTGCTCCTCCGCCTTGGCCTCCCCCCCCTCTTACTTCCCCTTGTCCTCCTCTTTGTTCTCCCTCTCTTCCCCTCCTCCTTTATGTCCTCCTCTTCGTCCTCCTCCTTCGTTTTCTTACCTGGTTGCAACTTTGACCTCGACTTTGCCCACACCGGGGTCGTCGAAGAAGTTACTGGCACTGGAGAGGAGGCTGTTGGGGTCGAAGAGGGGCGCTGCGCCGGCCAGGAGGGCGCCCGATTTGGCACTCAGGTCCAGCGGCTGGTCCTTGTCATCCAGACCTCCCCCTCCACCGCCGAATCCTCCATCTCTGCACTCACCCTCGTTAAGCTGAAAGAAAGAGTTTGGTATAAGATTCTGGTCGTGGTTCGCGGAAGGGTGACTTCGCGAACCTGTCTCGGCCACTTCGAAGAAGACCTTTTGGGGACTTCGAAGGACTCTTGAACTTCGTGGAGACCTTCGTCTTTCTTTGGTCCAGCTGACGCCAGGTGATGTTCTTCAGCTGAAGGGGGAAACCCACCCACCTCCTGTGATGTGTCTTACAGCAGTGTTTCTCAACCTTTCATGTTTTATGGCTCCCTTGCATCGATTTGTATATTAAGGGGATCCCTTGATACGGGATTAAATAGAATATAGTAATTTTTCCAAGAATTTAGTGATAGAAACACACAAATCATCGCCACATTCTGAGAGACGCAACTAGCCAGGGAGAAACGAGAAAAAAAAACCCGGACATCTCGATTGAAGCACATTTTTTTTTATTAATTCATAATTACACAAAGAAAAAAAAAAAAAAAAAATGAGCTATGACAGGATTAACTTTAGTATGTTAAGTTCCCTGTCCTTTGGACCCCTTGGTAGGGGTCCGAGGACCCTTGGTTGAGAAATACTGCTCTACGCTATTTGTTCTGGTTAAGACTAGTCGACTCTTTTCGGGCAAGGGATAGTCCTCAGACCAAGAAGAAGGACGGGGGGGGGGGGGTCCTAAGGGGTCCTTTTCTCACCCAGGTCTATCCTGAATACTCTACCATCCCTCTTCCTTCGCCCCCAGAATGTTTCCTTCAGCCGAATAAAATCAACCACTTGGCATCAGCATCAGCTTAAAAGAAGAATTATTATAATTAATCATTAAACGACATCGTACATATGGCACCAAGAAAATAACAAAAACAAAGGAAAAAGACAGTGAGCCGCGGAAGGCCACCGTAGCACAGAAGAAAGGGAAGAGCAGCGGAATTTGAAAACATAGATTTAGCTAGATGGAGATCAAATGACAGGAGAGTTAAATTTCGTCAGACAAGAAGACGCAACGGCATTAGAAAAAGAAGAAGGAAATTTTGAAAAAGAAAAAGGAGACGAAGAAGATGCAACAAAAGAAGACTGTGCGTGTGTGTGTGTGTGTACGAGTATATATATATATATATATATATATATATATATATATATATATATTCTATTCACCAGGGCTTCTATCTTTGAGGACATCATTGATATATCCGTGACCTCTATGAAATCGCTTTGGGAGAATCCAAATGAATTAATCTTGACAAGCTCGTGGCCCTCCATAAGTGACCTTTTGCAACTTTCCCCTTGTACCGCACGGCCACGGCGTTTCCTCCCATACACACCGACGTCGTCGTCATCCGCAAACTGCGCCTATGACCATGGCTCTCCTCCCCTTGCGCGCGCGCACTTGTGGGCGTCGGAGTGGAGAGCACACTTGAGCAGGGGCGGACATGAGGTTGGCGTCGACCTGAGGAGTTGTGTGGAGTGGAACAAGAGTGGTCGGCGGGGGTGGGGGTGGGGGAGAACGACGGTCATTATGGGAGCTTGAAAATTATTGTCCAAGTGGAAGACAGAGGAGGAAGGAAGAGGAGGAGGAAGAGGATGGAAGAGGCTGCAGAGGAGAAGGAGGAGGAGGGAGGTGAGGAAGAAGAAAATGTAAGATAGTTCGGAGGAGGAGGAGGAGGAAGAGGGAGGAGGGTGGGGAGGAAGAGGAAGAAGATGGAAGATGGTGTGTAGGAGTGGTTTGGGTGAGGAGGAAAAGGACGAGGAGGAGGTAAATGGAGGAAGGTGAGGAAGAAAAGGAGAAAGGTTGGGAGGAAGAGAATGAGGAGGAGGAGGAGGATACGAAAACGAGGTGGGGGACGAGGAAGAAGAAGAGGAAGAGAGGGAGGATACGAGGAAGAAGAAGAGGAAGAGGGGGAGGATACGAGGAAGAGGAAGAGGAGGAGGAATTGTGGAGGAGGCGTGGAGGATCAGAGAGAGAAGAACCGCTTTGCCACTCATGCGGCGAATTACCGTGGACGCCCTAAACCACGGCTGCTGCTGTTCCTCCTCCTCCTCCTCCTCCCCACCCTCACCCTCCAGCGTTAATGAAGCGGCCGAGAATGAGACTCATGTACTAGAAGCATCTGAGCCCCCGAACCACAGAAATGCTCGTGAGACACATTGTATGAATGTGGGTTTATATGCGGTTTTCTGCTTGTCTGAAGGTGCACGCATCTGTGAAAGTGTCTTTGTGTATGTGTGTGTGCGTACGTGCGTGCGTGTGTGTGTGTGTATACGTGTGTGTATGTATGTGTACGTGTGCGTGTTTACTTAATTGTATTTACCTAATTGTAGTACACGGGAAAGAACATTGGATCCTGTTTCCTATTCTCTAATTTTCTAACAAACCTAGTATTTACCTAATTGTATTTTACGGGAAGAGAGCTATGCTCGTAGTGACCCGCTTTTGTATCTTTAAGCATCCAGTTTGATCTTAAATTCTCTTATAATTTTTGCACTCACTGTTTCCTCATTCAATTTGTTCCAGATGTGTGTGTGTGTGAAGTGTGTGTGTGTGTGTGTGTGTGTGTGTGTGTAAGTGTGTGTGTGTGAAGTGTGTGTGTGTGTGTGTGTGTGTGTGTGTGTGTTTGTGTGTGTGTTAAGGTCGACGCATGTATCAGTCTTCAATGTGCTCTTACAAGGCATTCTTGACTAGAATTATATAAACGAATAAATACACAAAGATTAGAAGCGCTGGTTATCGGCGATGAAGTGCAATACAACTTGGAATGAAAATTTCTGCGCTATGTAGGAAGTATGCAAGTGGCATTACTGGTGTTAATATAAGGAAATTAGTGTTTTTTCTATTACTTTTTTTTTCTGGGGCGGTGTTTGGTATCAACAGTCTCCAAAAGGAATATTTCAAGAGGACAATGTTTCTGAAAGAAATGGTTGAGGTCAGGTTATAGAACAACGTGAGATCTCCGAAGTATATATATATATATATATATATATATATATATATATATATATATATAAATTAATACTTACTATAATTTTGCCCGGCGACGCACTCATACACACACGCACACATACACACAAAGACACACACACACACACACACACACACACACACACGCACACACATATATATATACATGTTTAGTTATTTATATACACATGCATGGATACGAGCTGAGGTCATTCTTAGAAAACCAATCACTAGAATTGTTCGGTATTTGAAGATGAACTTAAAGCGTTTATTGTATCATCAAAGGTTCTGTCTTGGTCCTAGAAACCAAACAATTTCATTCGGTGGCAAACTTTCCAGGGTTTGCTCCAGCGACAACGAGACGATCTTGTTTGGTCGCGGGAGGGAGAGGTTGATGGTAGTACGGATGAGGTGTAGACCGCATCTCCGGCGACAAGGTAGTGTTGATCGCACCTCAAGCCGTCTTAAGTCGAGGAACGAGAACAACGAATACAATAGGAAATTCATCCGGGGCAACTGTAGCAATGGCAACAACAGCGACAGTAACGACGAGAACGAGAAAACAACGACCAGGAGGACGACAACGACAACGTCAACAACACCAACAACGACGAGGAGACAATGACAACGACAGCGAAAGGAACACTTCCACCAACAACAACGACAACGACAATGAAAATACCACTAATAACAACAACAACAACAACAAGTCCAAGTGAACAACACAACCTGTGTTCAATGAACTTTTCGTCTTTGATTCAAAGAAAGATTCACGACGTCATTATGAACAAGGGACCGGTTCTTCTGACTCAGCAGTGAACTCCCCGATTTGATGGCGGGAGTGAGCTCCGTCGCCGACATCCAGCGCTTCTATCCTTGGGGACACTATCGCACTGGAGAAGTCATAGGTGTGGTGAAGGAGACACTTAAGGCGAGTATCAAAAAGGAGTAACAGTAGAAGCTAAAAATGATCAGCTTCCTCCTTCGGGTCGAGATGATTCTCCAATCATAGAAGAATGCTGCGTGACTGGTCCACAGAGGTAAAGCAAAGTCCTTAATGTATTAGCGGCATAAATTTATGCATTACATATCCCGTAATGGGGATTTGATGGGGAACCATTGGGGAAAATCAAGGGCTGATAGTTATTATGGATTGTAATTTACTAGCTCTTCTATCCTTGTGGATAATCTCGTGCTACAGGGCCGCTGGTGTAGCAGTGTGTGCATGTAGCAAGAATGCGATGGAATGGCATTGTGTGTGTGTGTGTGTGTGTGTGTGTGTGTGTGTGTGTGTGTGTGTGTGTGTGTGTGTGTGTGTGTGTGTGTGTGTGTGTGTGTGTGTGTGTGATATGAATGAGATGGACAATGACGAACGGCTGCGATCTTTCGCTGTTTTTCGCGGTGTCTCGGGGTGTTTCGGTCAACGCTGCTACAGCTTAAGGTCACAGACAAGAACACAGAAACAAGGAGACGGACAATCGCCCGCCGAAAGAAGAGGGAACGAAGATGTTAATTTGTTCATCACAGTATCATTCTTCGTGAACAGTGTTCATTGGTAACTCAGAATAATTTTGAACAAGCAGTTGGACCAGGGGGTCGCCGCTCCCTGGCCGGAATCGGGTGACGACCCTCAGCCCCCCCCCCCAGCCCCCACAAAGAAATACAAATCGAGATACCATCTTGAAAGGATCAAGTGATGATGGTTAGAATGGGCATGGTAAGAGGAGTTGATGTTAAAGGAGGAGGAGGAGGAGAATGGAAATACAGAAAAAGAAGAGGAGGAAGAGGAGGAAAAGGAGAAGAGGGAGAAAAAGGAGGAGGGAAAGAAGAATAAGAAGAAGAAAAGAAGAATAAGATGATGATGATAGAGATGGAAATGGATAGAGCCTAGCGGTGGTGAGGAACGGGGAGGGGGAGGGGAAGGGAGCGGAGATGGGACAGTGCCGAACGTGTAAGAGTCACCGATGATGGCGTTCGTCCGGGCGTTAATGGGAAGAAACCCTGTTGACGGTGAACGGACTACAGTGGTGGCAGCGGTGGTAGTAGTGGTGGTGTTAGTGACAGTGGTGGTGATAATGGTGCTAGTGGTGTCAGCTAACGACCGAAACTGTTTATATAAACAAAGCTGAACTCGTAAATCATTAGCCCCGTTTCGAAAAGAAGGATGTGAAACAAAATACAACAAAATAAACAAATGAATAGACAAAGATGAATAGATTGAGACGGGACAGGACAAACAGGTAAAGAGACAGATTGCAAAGACAGACAGATAGAGAAAGAGACAGGCACAGAGAGAGCAAATTAGAATAAACATAGATAAAATGAATAAAGCAGACAGATTATATACATATATATATATATATATATATATATATATATATATATATATATATATATAGAGAGAGAGAGAGAGAGAGAGAGTAATTAGTTCAAAGAAAGATTTGGCGTCCTATTTTCCTATCCACACACATGATGTCAAGAGACGGTGACCTTTGTAGGGGTTGTTGTTGTCGTTATGGACTGCATTTTTTACCAGCGTTTCTATCCATGTAGACAGTCTCGCGCCACTGTCGTGCGTCATTTGATGTGACAGGAGTAAGAAATTGACGTTGAAAAAAAAAGGAAAATAAAAAATAAAAAGAAATAGATAAACAAACAAATAGTTGAATAAATAAACAAATATATAAATTAATAAGTAAATAAATAGATAAATAAACAGATTATATGGATTAAATTATATGGACACGGTTCTGGTGCGACAAGATATGATGAATAAATAGATAAATAGATAGGATGATAGGTAAGTAGATAAATGAATAAATGTATTGATAAACAAATTAATTAGATTAATTAATTATTTAATATGTGATTAAATAATGCTTAGATAAAAAGATAGATACAAATATATGCACAGATAAACAAATGGATAAGCAAATAAATAAATGGTTAAATAGATGGACGAATAAATAGGTAAATAGATGAATAAACGGATAAATAAATAGATAAATGAAACAAAGCCTTACGCCCACCCGTCGGCCACACCCTCATGATAACGATGATGACGATGACGAAAATGAGGATGATGGTGATGATGGGGATAATGACGATAATGATGATGACGGTGATGATGAAAATGAAGATGACGACGATGATGCTGACGGAGATGATGATGATTATGATGATGATAATGACGATGTCGACGATGATGGCAATGATGATGATGAAAATAATGATGATAATGATGACAATGATGACAGTGATGACATTGATGATGATGAGCTGTCATATAAGTTACGGATACTGAAAACTCGAACACCAGTTCGTTTGGAATTTATTGCGGTGTTTATTATCAACTTGTACAACAACTGAAGCGTGAGTATTAGTCGACTTTGATATCTATTGAAGACCCACTTCCGCATGGAGGCTAAGGAGAGAATTGTCCGTCGAGCAGGAGGTTGAGGTGGCTAGTGAGGGAAACTAAGCTTATCTTTTGTAAATGAAGACAGTAATATAGCCAATTTTATCTTCATATTTTTTTACTTCTCTGGGACATTGATCTAAGTTAGGTTAGGTTAGAATACGTTAGGTTAGTATGGATTAGGTTAGATTAAGTTAGGTTAGATTAGGTTAGGTTAGATTAAGTTAGGTTAGATTAGATCAAGTTAAACTAGGTTAGGTTAGGTTTGGTTAGGTTAGGTAGGGTAAGTTATATTACGTTAGGCTAGGTTAACTTAAGCTAGATTAGGTTAGGTTACATTAGTTTCGACTAGGTTAGGCCAATTTAGGTCAGGCAATTTTGAGTTAGAGCAAACATTGCCAACTATTTCCTGGGATTTCCAAAAATCCCGCCATTTCGAAGACGACGGATTCTTTGCATAGCAAAGGCGACACCGTTCTCTCATGTGGCGTTTTCGTTGTCCTAATTTGCCACCATGTCCTAATTTGCCACCATGTCCTAATTTGCCACCATATACATATATACATTACATGCCGAGTGACACGTCGCATGTCACGTCGACCAGTGTCAACGACCAAAGAACGACAATAAACAGACACGCCGTCATCATCTTCACTTTGATGTCATCAGTCTCACAGGCTGGAAGCCTTGATGTAATCACCACCACCGTTACTGATACTCACTGAGTGACAGAGCGGTGGCACTTTGTGTGTGTGCGTGTGTGTGTGCGTCTGTGTGTGTGTGTGCATGTGTGTGTATGTGTGTGCGTGTGTGTGTATGGGTGTGTATTATCCTGGACAATACTTGGAAACGTTCATATCCTTCTGTTGTCACTACGGGATTGTTTTCCTTTACTTTGATAAGCGGTGAACCCATTCACCCTCCCCTTAATTCTCACTCTGATCTTGATGTCCTTAGGGATCTACGTAGCTTTTATGGAGGACCCATGACGGAGGCACAACCATCAGGCCGTGGCCGTCTCCCTGACTTACAAAGACGATACAAACTCGGGAAAAAAAAAAAAAAAAAAAAAAAAAAAAAAAAAAAAAATCGTAACCAAATCGTAACGACTGCAACACCAATCATATTTCAAACGGTTAGATTTCATCTAATGATACGATCCTGTTCCCTTTAAAGGATCCTCTTCTCTATAATGGATTAGAAACTACCTCAAATGAACTCTATCGACAAAGGCTGGAGTCATATACTTTAAGTAACTACAGATCTTAAGTCAATTGCAAACGCTCTCTTTTCTCAGAAAACACAAGGTCACCTAACTGTTTTCTATCTAAATTTACCCGGCTCGTTAGTTTATTTACAAACTGTATCGGTGATTTTCGGAAGTATAACCCATGACGTGGGTGGAAATAAACTTTCTATTGAAAGACAGCGTTCGCCGGAACTGTCAAAAGGAGGTTTTGAAAGTACAGCTAGTCGCAGTTGAAAATTCGCGGAAGTCAGCACAGCTGTAGGTCGACAACTCAGCATTTCATGAGGCTGAGTAAAGATCTTGCCGATCGTGTTGCGAATGAACTGAGGTAACAGCATGACAATGCTGAACGTGATGACAAAAATAATACTGATAATTACTAATAATCCCACGCAAAGAGTAAGTTAATAACAATGATAACAGTACGAGTAACAAAAATGAATAACGACACATACATACATAAATACATACATGAATGCATACATACATACATACACACATACATACATATATAATAGATATACCAAAAAGTATCTTATCCATTATAATGGGTAGTGGATGAGTCAAGCATTCAACTGACCAACACCCATTTCTCATTCATCCCACACACATCTAAAGCCCTCTTTGCAATGATAATAATAATTATGATAATAATACATACATATACCAAGAGTTTGTGACCCAAAGTCAAAGGTATAATTCCACTCCCACCCATTTCATTCCACCTATTCCACTCCTGCTCACCACCCCTCCCCTCTCTTTTCTTGGCTCTCCCGGATGACGGGTAATCCCTGCATCTCACCCACTGCCCGAGGTCAGAAGCAATGCCGCAAGACACACCATATCCACAGCAAGGCCGCTTCATTTAATCGGCGACCCCACAGCTCTCCGTCCCCTCATGCAGAAAAAGTGAAGATGGGGAGAAATTCCTTCGAGCTGCGTTAAGATATTATTCACATATACACCCTCACCCACCATCCCCCACCCACTCTTTTTCATGCATAACAGCATCATCCATACAAAACCACTCTCCACACACATCCATCTTCTGTCTTCTCCCTTCCTTACTCAACAGGCAACCCCCTCTTTTCTAATGCCCCTTTTACCCTATCCACCCATCTCATCTTTGGTCGCCCTCTCATGTTCACTCCTTCCACCTCTGCCTTCCACACCTCTTTTACTAATCTTTCTTCACTCATTCTTACCATGCGTCCAAACCATCACAATACTTTTTCATTAACCTTATCTCCCAACTCCCTCTCTAACCCCCGCTCTCCTTCTTACCTCCTCGTTTCTCACTGTATTCAGCCTAGTAGCCCCCTATCACATTTCTCAGGCATTTCAACTCAAACAAATTTAAGCTTTTCCTCTCTTATGTTCCATGTTTCTGTCCCATTTAGTGTTGTCGGCACAATCGCCCCTTCATACAATCTCCTCTTAGCATCCATTCCCAAATGTCTATTTCTCATCACACTTTTTAATGATTATAATGATAATAGTAATAATAATAATGATAAAAATAATAATAATAATAATAATAATAATAATGACAATAATAATAATGATAATAATAATAATGCTGATAATAATAATAATAATAATAACTAATAATAATAATAATGACAATGATAACGATAGTAATAATAATAATAATAATAATAATAATGATAATAATAATGATGGTAATGACAGTAAAAAAAATGTGGAGCTGGACTCGTCGGGTACAAGACTGACATCTGTCGGCCGAGAGGAAAACTTTCATCGACTGGACTCCAGACAGAATAATCTCTGGCTATAAGACGGCAACAATGTTAACATTAAAACTATGTTAATGTTAAAGATAACGGAAAAGGTGACTCAACAATCTGAATCATCCAAATGATTCGCATGACTCAGCCCAATCAGCTCGCCAGTGAACCAGTCAGACGAATCGTCATGGTGATTGGATGATTTGGCAAGCTCGAGCCGGTTCGAGTCCTGTTCGAGTCCATCAACCGTGAGTCGTTTTGGCGAGTTACTCCGAAGAGTGCCAAATGTGTAATTCACCACCACGGTCTTGGATCACGTGTTGGATTTGTGATTGACAGTTATTACCCTCTCGGATGAGAGCTTAGAGCTCATATAAGGCCCCGATCTATGGGTAACGTTGCGACTTAATACACGCTCAAATACACACATGCAGGTACACGCACACACACACACACAACTACTTGCCCACCAGAGTTGGAGCGCCGGCTCGCAGTGCAGCGATGCTGATTTTTTTTTTATCTATTTATTTATTTTCCTTTTTAGCCCTGGACGTGACTCGAAATCGGATGGCTGAATTAACGGTCTAGAATGGTACCATTGCACTGTAGAGCCGTGTGTGTGTGTGTGTGTGTGTGTGTGTGTGTGTGTGTGTGTGTGTGTGTGTGTGTGTGTGTGTGTGTGTGTGTGTGTGTGTGTGTGTGTGTGTGTGTGTGTGTGTGTGACTCACCTAGGAGAACCAATTCCTACTCAGGTGGGTGTCTACCTCCCTCCCGCTCGACCGGTGGCTGTAGCCGCTCTCCCTTCCCGGTCGCCGACCCGCGTCGCGCCGATCCTGGCCGCGCCGCTTACAGCCACAGATGAAAGGCGGCGAAGTGTTTCCCAAATCGAGTCAATTATATCACAACCAAATGTCCCGGAGAGTAACAAATAAGTCCGGAGCACAAACGAGCCGGCAGGGGTGGCCTCCGCCGGCTCGCGCACGCACGCACGCACGTACGCGTTAATCAACTCGACGGCCAAAACAACATTAAAAACCCAAACAACAAACTGGCACTGAAAGACAAGCTGGTGCCCGCAGCCTGGTAGCGCCGAGCGTCCGGGGGTGGATGGCCGGCGGAGGGCTGCAGCCACAGCTCGTTGTACCCAGACGTAATCTTAAACCTCTAGAGGCCAAGAGTCTCTCCTTAGTTGAATATAATTGAAAAGCGGTATGATGCCAATGGTGCCTTATGTTAACGTGCCAAGGCCTTATGTGGCACTGTTAACTGCTGCGTCCTACGAATGCAACTAAGATTCCCCCAATCCCTCCCAACATTCTAATTTATCTATTGGCAATTAATGCGCTTCCATTCTACATAGATAATATCTTAATACTACTCTCACATTACATATGCAAGAATATACAAATACTCGTATATACACAAGCATCATCCCTACACAGAAATAGAATGATAGATAAATAGGTAGATATATACTAACAAACATATAAAGTATATAAATAGATAAATCAATAAAGAGACTAGATTGGATATACATTCATGTGGACATGAAAGTGTGAGTACAAATACATTAAAACACATACACAAACACACCCACATATGCATATTAAGAAGTACATCAACACATGCAAACACACACACACACACACACATACACAAACACACACACACACACACGCACACACCCGAACAAATCGGCATGGTTCAATTTCCCTCTTCTCTCTCAAAAACAGTTCTGAGATTAGCGGACATGGTTGGAAGTAAATGTCTTGCCACAAAACAGTAGAGGGACGATAAAAATCCAGGGCCACTGGGGTATTCAAAGGAACCCAAAAGAAACCATCACTTATTTGAAATATCCCGAGAAAAGTGCACAGCGCTAGAAAAGTGGACGCTACTACTAAATCAACGTTGGCTTAAAAAGGTTGGTGGTGTTATTCCAAAATATTCTCGCCGCCGTACCAGCATCCAAGGCGGGGGTGAAAAGTCCGGACAACGCTCAAGTAAAACTCCCGAACCATGCTAACTCCCCTGCCGGACATGATAAAGTGTTCGCGCAAACTCCCCGACTAGAGCTGAGGTCTCAGTACTTGCAGAACTCCAATTAGTAGCCGCGGCAACAGCGCCGTTGGTACAGTACATCATCCCTCCGGCCGAAAAGACCGATGCGGCGCGGCGGCGGTGGTGAATCGTCCGCCCCACCTTTACAGACAACGGACAACACCAGATGAGCGCTGTCGACTGATTGTTGCTCTGTTCAAGTCCCGTATAAGCTCCAAACTCCTATCCCTCTTGACACCCCCAATAGCCCTCAAACTGTAATGCACAAGGTACCTATTCACCGGCCTAACCTGCTGGGGCAAGGTATTTCTGATTTCTCAACGCAGAAGCAACCATTTCCGCCACGCTGACAGTATGTGATAAGCAAAGATTTATCTTTAGAAATGCGGTATCACTTATACCAAAGCACTTTGTAACACAAAAAGGCGTATTCCACCGCAGTGGTTTCTTTGATCATGATTTACACTTTTGCCCACCGAAGGAATTAGTTCTGGTATAGCACCTTTTTGAGGCGGCCCGTGAGACGACAGTAGTAGTTAGGTTTGATTATCATTTCGATTATAAAAAAAAATGTTAGATATCAAAATCTATCCAGGATCACAATATCAAACAGGTCCTGTAGTAAAGATGAGATGGTGTTTCTGTTCATAATAGCACAGTTGCAGGATCCTACAGCTAGAGTATCTGTTATTTCCCATTATGATAGTGTTGGGGAAAACCTCTAAGTGGGATGAAATCACAGTCATAATGACAGCGCTCCACCGAATACATTCAAATAAGGTCACTGTGAAAAATGTTCAGGGATCCTCTGAATCGTCGTCTTCAGAAGCTCCAGGGCAATTACTCATAAATGCAAATAAACACTACCCCCCCCCCAAAAAAAAAAAAAAAAAAAAAAATCTATGGTATTCAATCACCCGAAGGAAATAAAAGTCTACGTTTGAATTGTTGGAATCATCACAGAACGCAGGCTGGAGAACTTGAGGGAAAAGTGGAAAACGGCAGCTTCGATAACACTGGATTCTTCGAGGAAGACGAGTTCATATAGTTATAAGACAGCCACCGCTTCCTTTGCTCTATTACGGTTGTTGTTGTCTTGGACATTAGTTTACCAGCGCTTCTATCGTGGTTTGTTCTACAATAGAGGAAAGTAGAATGAAGAATCCAGTTGAGTGGATTCCTATTTATATAGATTCCTGGACACGCTCAGGAACGTATCAGGAAGGGTAACCTGAGGATTGATAATTGAATTGCACACTAATTACGATCTGAAGGAAATCCAAATTCATGCGTCAAGTCGATTTTTCTATACGGAGAAAAGCGCTAAAGTCGAGGATAACATGAGTGGGGAACCATGTGAATCATGTTTGTAGTAAATGAGAAATAACAGAGGTGAAAATACTACTTAACTTCGCAAAAAGAAAAAGACATGGAACACAAATAACAGTAAACGCATTCTTCCAAAAGCAAATTCCCTGTAATTTGACTTCGGGATGTCTAAATGGAATGACAAAGTACGAAATAGACTTGGCAACAAACATATCAGAGCAACAGTATTAGCAATACAATTGTTACTGATAAAATGAACCCAGTAAAGGATTCTAGAATTGTAAGTCGCACTTGTAAATCTAATTACAGAGCTGAAACAAATAACTAGTTTTCCGGAAAGAAATTAATCTGATGAAAATATAAGATAAACTATTTTCTGAAGTGAAATAAAATTATTTTTCAAACTCTAAGTGAAACTGAGGTCAATATCGAAGCTGTTGTGATTTCGTGGACGGAATTAGAGAAACACCAGAGAAAGTAGGATTCATAGGTACTGGTAAAGTGTGTAATTATTACAACAGGATTCTTATGCCGAAAAGAAAAAAATATGTAGATTTAAAATGTGAAGAATAGAATAACAAAAGCTAAGCTGGACAAGCTTAGCAATAGAAGGTAAATAATAATAATAATAATAATAATAATAATAATAATAATAATAGATGATGATAA
Organism: Oratosquilla oratoria; assembly: GCF_046742065.1. NCBI lineage: Eukaryota > Metazoa > Arthropoda > Malacostraca > Stomatopoda > Squillidae > Oratosquilla > Oratosquilla oratoria. The sequence goes on from NC_134810.1 coordinate 24,859,169, forward strand.
TAATAATAATAATAACAATAATGATAATAATAATCTTGCAGCGAAAGAGAAATATCTTCCATATAGAAGAAACGATTCAGAAAAGTAAAAATATTGAAGTCTCAACACAATCTCATTATTTACTTGGAAAAGCACAATGGGCAAATAGATATTAAATAAAATTAGATCAAATTACTAGGAACTTCACTCTTCAAATACTATCGTTTTATCGGTAAATGACTTGATAGACGTAGGTGTGTGCTAGAAGTTGAAACTAGAAAAAGTAACGCTTGTGGAAGATAGTGTTTCTATGATTGGACACAATATCGTGCAGAAGAGGTGGAATCAGAGGTGGGAAATGAGAATTTTAATTGGGTAGAAAGGTATAGATAAAAGTAGATAGCGGAAGTTGAAATTCGTTAGTATTATTTTATTTCATTATTTTCTGAGTGGAGATTATTTTTCATTTATAATAAAATAATCCATGAGTTTGGTCCTTAAGGAAACCATAAAGTTTCTTAGAATATTGACTACTTAAGACTTCTACAGACAATGCCACACATAGGAAATATATAGAGCAAAAAATATGATAATGATAATGATGATGATGATAATAATAATAATGATAATGATGATAATGATAATAATAATAAAGTTAATAACAATAAAACAATAATAATGATAATGGTAATAACAATAGTAATGATAATAATAATAATAATAATAATGATAATGATGATAATAATAATAATTATAATAATGATAATAGTAACAACAGTAATAATGATAATGAATGATTCCATCTATATACTAAAGTCTTCTTGCCCCTTACAAGGAAGGTAATCAATAATAAACTGAATTAGATAACATAAGATAAATTTAAGTAAAAGGGAATGATAAGATAAATTAAGATGAAATAAGATAGAACATAATAAAATAGAATTAGAAAACATAGAATATAATAAACTAAATAAAATAAAATAAGAAAAGACTCACAAGGTCAAACGCTTACTAGCCCAGACATATATTTAGTGTAAACGTTCAGATAATATCCACAGATCGAAGAATGATATGATAATGTTGCTTCACAAGGAAGGAAACCAAATTGGTCATCATTCGATCAGTTTGTTATCAAATGTATACAAGGCCTTTCCCTAGACTTATTTGCACAAAAGCTACCAACGTCACTGAAGTGGAACTGGACGAGCCGATAGATGGCGCAAAATATTGATGACTGAATACCGAAAAATAGTGAGCGAAAACATAATAAAATGTGAGTGGAGGAGAGTGCAAGAGACCTTAAGGCCTACATTAGGCAGTGCTATGTCCATTACCACCTGCCATCTCTATCCATAAAGTTATCTCACCTCTTAAAAGAACCAAGAGTTTCAGCGCAGCGCTCGCTACATGGTTACTAAGTCTATTTCATTCGTTAACCACTCTATTGGTACACCAGTTCTTGCCTATTTCCATCTCAAACCTAAATTTGTCCAATTCAAACTAATTACTACGAGTCCTGGAAGGCCATTTAGATAGAGGGATGAGATGGAGAAGTTTGCAGGGGTAGGGTAGCACAGTCATGCGAATCATTGGGAAAGACTTGGGGAGATATTTGTTCAGCAGTGGACATAAATGGACAAGGCATAATTCGTGTTAGATTATTTTCGAAAAAAAAAAGTCATAAGGTCGATTTTCCTCTTGCACTCACTCGTGATACTGACCCTTACTGGCTGGAGAATTCACGAGGAATGTGAAATCGATACATATTAATAAAAAATGATAACTATAGTCTACCTCTAGACTTTAAGTCTGTTTTGATTTGACAGCGAGGAATGAGAGGGTAAAGCATCTTAACTTACACTCTTTGGAAAGACAAAGAGTGCGGGGTGATCTAATAGAGGCACTCAAATGAGTCAAGGGCTTTAACAAGTGATGCAGGCAAGGTCATCACATTAACACAGCAGTGCGGGACTTGTAATAATGGATTCAAATTGGACAAATTTAGTTTGAAGGAAACATACAAGAACTAGTTTACCAATAGAGTGGTTAACAAATTAAATAGACTTAGTAACCACATAGTGAGCGCTGAAATGATTGGTTTTTTAAGAGAAAACTAATAGTTTTATAGGTAGGGATAACAGTTGGTGATAGACATGGAACTGCCTAGTGTAGGCCTCATGGTCACATGCAGTCTCATTCTTATGTTGTTATGCTCAAACTCCTTTCGTTAATGGAATAGTTCTTGGTTATTTTAGGTGCGGTCGCTCGTCCGAATCAAGGTCCATTTCGCGGGAGAAATTTCCCTACATGATTTATGCAACGCCCAAGAGACTCTACGAAATATATGGAGAATATGCGGTTGAACTTAGGTCGATACGAATTATGTTGCCCGCACGGCATCCATATAATGAAAAAGGCATTAATTTCATTTTTTGGAGAACGCTAAAAAAATTATGATACATATATGAGAATGTTTGTGTTTGCTTTTGAGTGTGTGTGTGTGTGTGTGTGTGTGTGTGTGTGTGTGTGTGTGTGTGTATGTGTGTGTTTATGTGTATGTGTGTGTTTGTATGTGTATGTGTACTTCTCTCGAACGGTTGCTCCATACATGCAAATTTTCACAGGGAATCTACTACTGTTCATTACATCTTTCAACACGGACCAAGAAAAACACATCCTTCTAAGCGATGGGGGGCGGGGGGGGGGAGGGGATGGAAAGGATGTTAGCAGATGTGTGGGGAGGGGGTGGGGTGAGAGAGGAGGGTAGGGAGAGGAGGGACGGAGAGGGGGGGGGAAGGGGGCGGACGGAGGTAAAAGTCCCCGGAGGATAAACATTAGGCAGCCAACCGCAGGGTCTAGCGGATATGAGTAAACGAAGCGAGCCTACTCGCTAGTAATGCCTGTAATGAATATAATAGTACACATGTAATAGTATGTACACTACAGAACACTTATCCACAGCTACCCAGCCATATATGATGGAGAACCAAACAGGATTTTTTAACTTAAAACGAATATCATTTTCAATCTAAACCTCGAAAATTGTACATACATACATATATATATATATATATATATATATACACACATATATATATATATATATACTGTATATACATATATATTTATATATATATATATATACATGTATGTATGTATGTATATCTTACAGTCGGTATTGTAAGCCATGTACAAAGCAATCCTTTAAGTATCGATGTGATGCCAAGAGTTCTACAGATTAGTCTGGCGACAGACTTAACCCTTTCCGTCCTGGCTAAGGTTAGAAGTGTGTAATTTGTGTCCTCTGGAGTCAATACAAGAAGACTAATGTACAGGTACCTTTACTAGTAACCTGCATCTTCATATTCACCCACGGTACTCAGAAGCAAGGTGCATGAACAAGTAAATTAGTTCAAGAAATGGAAATGACGGAGCCTAGTTTACCCTCGCTTCCCTACTTCCCTGGCCAGGACTCATTTCACTCCAAGTGACGTCAGATAGTGTTGCCAGAAGCGCCCCCAAGGAACACATTTGTGAGCCTGAGCGATCAAGACCGCTCTTCTCCTTCAGGTAAACAAAAATCACCTTTGGAGCTTTTGCAGTCGACTGTACTTCGCAGGACTTCACGAAGTTGTACTCGTTACGATGAGTTACAGTGATAAACCATGTCGAGAGGAGACCATTTGGTCCACAACTAATAGGTTATTGGTAACGATAGAATATCCGCAGTATTTGTGAAATTTGATCAACTAAAGGATTCTAAGTGTCGTGTTTTTAGAACTTTTCGCCAGCCCTGGCTGAACGGGTTTGGCCGTCGTTACTTGCGGCAAAGGTCGAGGGGATGGCGGTTCGAATCCTGCCACCGGCGAAGCTAAACCAAGGGCATGGTTAATTAAATTCCACGCTACAAGGTCCTTCTAATGGGAGGAGTTTGTGACGTTAAACCATATCATCATCAAGACTGAAGGTCAACCAAAATTGATTCGAAATCGAGATGACCTTCTACTTTTTAATGATAGCATTCGCCAGGTCTAGTGATGAAAGTTTTCAGAGGACCATGTGTCCCACCCAAGAACGGCAATGGCCCTTGAGGCTAATAAAATCATCTGACGATATATTGTCGAATTGGTTAACCCCTTTTCTGTCACGTGACCAACTTGAGTCGTTCATGATCTTTATTCTGGCTAACGATGGGCGTTTTTATTCAGATTAGAGAAATCTGTGCTCAAACACGTCAGTTAACTTAATTCGATTAACTCTTCCCAATTAACGTATGTGAGGCATTTAGATATTATCTTCTGGCTAACGATAAAGCTTTATCTAGTTTGGATAAATCTTTACGTATTTTAGGGGTTCCGCATCTAGTTACTGATAACTAAACCGGCAAACCTAGCGAAGAGGATTAAACACCCTAAACGTCTATAATACCATCTACATACAAATACCTCATACCTTCATAAACATAATAGCCTCTACTTTAATTAACCAGCCTTGCAAAGCAGTTTAAACACCCTAAACATATGTAATATTTCCTACGTACATACTAAACCTCAATACCCTTTACAACGTAATACCCTCTACTTTAATTAACCGCTTCGGCAAACAGTCTTATTCAGCCAAAGATAAGGCCCTGTTCACACTAGCGGTTTGAACCGCGCGGAAACCGTGGTGGTACCACATAGTCAAGGAAAAACTGCGCGGTTGTGTGTGAACGCCTCCATTGACTTATATTGTAAGTGAACCGCCGCGGTTGAAACCGCTAGTGTGAACAGAAACAAAGTCCCGTTTTTGAAGGAGTTGATCGTTATCTTGATATTCTTTAGTGAACTAGTATTCAGAACTAGAGTCCTAACCGCATTAGAAGCTAGTTATCTTCTTTGTTTCGAAGTTTGTTCAGATAACTTCAACGTCAATATTAATGGAATAGCCAAAAGCTATGTATTGCGTGCCTACCTCGAGACGAAACAGGGTGAAGAGCCTACGCCAGGAGGCGATGAATAGCTGCTTGGGGACTGCTGGGGCAAGGAACAGTCAAATTTGGGAATCGGAGAGAAGTGCGGGATTCGAACCCATAACCAAGCGAATACGAGACCAGCACGCTTCCGATTACGCCACCAGCGCGTAAGACGAAATAATCTATGATAACCATACCCAGTATCTATGTTATGACCATTTTAAATGGCACAATAAGTTCAACTATTATTGCATTGGCTACAACATTAAAATACACAATGAAGTTTTTACTAAATGCATTCTGATAATCAAATCAACCTCGATGATGCTCCTCCCTATTGGGTGGAATTTTATTTTTATTTTGACCGTCCCAAAGCTATTCTATTCTCCTTAGGTAATTACTGGGAGATGGGTGGGGTGGGGGTGGGGGAGGAAGCGCTAAAGCTAAAATTGCAAGTATAATGCTAACAGGGCAAAAAGAACCGACAGGTAAAATTTTTGCTACAGCACACATTTATCTAACCTAAAGAAAAACAAAATAAAATGAAATAAAATAAATAAATAAATCCTACTCCGACACAGTGGGAAGTGAGAAACCCCTAATGGGGCCAGTCCTGCCAGTTGAGGCAAGCCGCTGTTTATTTATTTTCTTTTTGGCCGATGTTGGGTCGCCGCCCCTCCAGGTCAGGGCTGTCGAATACCAACGCGACATAACCCTCAGCGGGTCCCGGGAATCGAACTCACGACCACCTGCTCGACATTTTACCCACTAGGCTACAGTGCGGCCCACACATGATCTATATACCAAATGTTTTTCCCCCTCATAAGGGAGGTACTCACAGTGCATACCATTTTATCCAGTATCTATAACAGCTGTTGGGGGTATGGACAATATTTTGTGTAGTTAATATTCTAGGGACTTTAGTGACACCCTTACGGACCAGAGGCACGCAACATTCTTTTTACCTTCGGTGTTATATTGCTTTCAAGGATAAAAACACTTGCTATTATTGACAATATACTTGATAATTGATGTTACATTCACAGATAGAGCAATTTAGCGCTGTTTAGAATGGGCGATATCAACACACCAACTAAGCAGCCATGTCCTTGACTAACATCTGACGACATGACGTCACGAAATGAATATGGCGGTACCGGATAGTCTTCATTCCAGGATTGTTGAGCCTTTTTTCGACCTACAAAGGCCATTTAGAGGTTTACAATATCATTCGCATGCTGTACAATATCATCAACCACGGTCTATTTTATTCATTGAAAACGTTTTAACTTAACGTACCGTTTATTACACGTTATTGCCATGATGCAGTTATTACCAATATTTGTTTATGTTGTGAAAATGGAAAGCTCTTAGGATGTTTACTGAATTTCGAGTCGAATCTGTGCTTGTCATGGCCAAATGCACCTGTGATCTTTATACGGGACACGGACCGGACGTTCCACATCCTTGCTTTAGGGTCCAAACTTTCCCTGGCTGACGTCCTCTTGGCTTCCAAGTGGGTTCTTAGCACCCGACCCCCATCTTCATACACACATACAAACACACGCTGTTTTCTGACTCCAACTGCGGACCTATCACTCTTATGTTAGATTTATCCTCTATAAACTGCATACGTGTTCCTTGACCTTAATGTTTATGACATATATTTTGTCATGCAGATTTTGTTAAATATATATATATATATTCATTGACTGTTCCAGTCGCCCACCACCCTACCTGCTCTCTTTTGCCTCACCGCCCAAGACCAAAGCTTTCTACCTCCCACTTTGACAAACCAATACAGTACTGAAAACCCCATAGACAGTCACCTTAACGATTTGAATCTGCAAAAGGCGCAACGTTACTAAACTTCCTAAGCGTCAACATGCATCTTGAGCTTTTCACTTTCTTGACTGGCGTTAACCAGAATAAAATCTTTTAAGTGTCACAAATGGATATTTAAATGATATTGAAGAGAACTTGTCAACGACATAAACCTCCCCTGTCTGATATCTGCTAGTTCCACAGAAACCGAGTTCGCAATAGTCAATGGCAATAGTAATGATTATGATAATAATGATAATTGCAATAATAATAATAATGGCAATAATAATATTGATAATAATATTAATCATATTAGTAAAAATAATGATAGTAATAATAAGAGTAAGAAAGAATAATAATAGTAACTAGTACTAATAATAGTAACAGTAATACTACTACTACTAATAATAATTATAGCAATAATAGTAATAATCATAATAGTAATAATAATAATAATAATGGTAATAATAGAAATAATAGTAATAATATTGATGATTGTAATGATAATGATATAAGTAGTACTAATATCAATAACAACAACAGGAACAGGAACACTGATAATCCAATAACAATAACCATGACAACAACAACAACGATAACAAGAAGGTGGTGTTGATTAGTTCTGGGTTCCTCTTCGGCAAAACCATCGAAGTGAAAGACCTTCGACGCTTCTGGACTTCTGCGACCGAAAACTGAGGCCGCTGCCGATGGCCCCCCCCCCCTCTCTCTCTCTCTCTTATCGGGCGAGGCCGTCGGCCAACGCCCCGACCACCGCGCCTCACGAAGATCTTCTTCGCGGGCGGCTTCCACTTCGACTACCCTGCCTTCAGGCGGCGATCTCCTCGATCTCTTCGACGACCGAACACGTCCTCCCAAACCCTTGGACCTTTAGCCCTTAGGCTGAACTGAGTTACTCGAATTGATTAATTTCATACAGCATTGCAACGGCAGGAGAGTGGTACTGAGGACCGTACTTTTAAAACCCATTCACCAAATCGAGCGAAAGCCGTCTACAATTAGAGCGTAAAATTCTCTAACTTCGTTGGCTAAACCTCTAGAAATAACCAGCATGCTTTATATCTAATCTAGTAAGCCAAGTAAATTAAACAGACCAGATAAGATTCTCCTTTCCAATGGGCTGGCGAAATGAAGGTTAGTACGACCTTATTAGCTCCCGGTGGGTGATATTATTTACCTGAAGGTGTGTCTCGGGACTCAAGGGAGTTTTGGCCTAATTGGAAAGCCACCCCCTTTTAAAGTGAAAAATGAGATTTTTTGGTCTATTTCCATATGAGGTACTGATTGTATGAAGACGGTGGGAAAAGGAGAAGACGTGAGTTCCGAGTTTATTCCCGACCTGTTTCGCTCTATGCTTCTTCAGCGAAGCATGAACTCGGAACTAGACCCGTGTCTTCTTCTTTTCCCACCGTCTTCAACCTCTCGGAATGTCTCAACTATTTATTGTATATTTTATGTAGTCAATATTTAAGGGATTTTGGTGACACCACTAAGGACCAGAGCCACTCAGTATTCTTTTATGAATGGAGACTCATTTCCACTTGGAAAGAACGCTAATTAATCTTAACTTCTACTATTCCTCCGTTCCGCTGCCTTTCTATATCCTTAACCCCCTCGACGACATAGCTTCGCGTAATGGGTAATTCTTTATGGCTTTTGTTCTGGTTAGTGTTGGGTAATTTGTTCTTATTTTTAACACGTGAGAGATTCGCGGACAACCACCCCACGGGGTACCACTACCACCATGTCTTCGACAACAGAACCTGTGCAAAGCCTCTACTGAGACACGTCTCGTAGTAATATCTCAACCTGGGAGGCCATGGGGGGCCACAAAAGGAACCATGACCAAGAATTTTGGGGGCCATGGGCAGCTGTTAGAAAGTATAGATTTCTATGTAATGTAGTCTAATGATGTAAGTTAAGCATAAAAAACTATCAATTATAGAATAATTAAGGTTATCAATTTTGTAATAAAGCAACGTTTTACTATTATTATTATTACTGTTATTAGTTGTATTATCATTATCACTATTGTCATTATTATTATTATCAGTATTATTGTTATTGTTATTATTTTCCTCTCTGATAGAATGGGAATGTTGGGAATTCATGAAGGGGAGAATGGAGTGAAAAAATTGAGAATCAATGCCTTAAATCATCCTATCAATTCGTTACTGTGAAAAAAAAAAAAACAGAAAAATAAATTCCGACTTCCACCACAGAAGCCTACCAAGGCCAAAGCCCGAAATTCTGTGCCAAAACGAAAATCATTCTTAGGATCCAACAAAAGGAAATTGGAAAAAATTAATTAAAAAAAAAAAAAAAAAAAAAAAAAAAAAAAAAAAAAAAAAAAAAGCTGTCGTCGAATCCACTTTGGGAGCGGGTACCGTTCGGTCTACCAACTGCATAAATTTGCTGTAGTTGATATCTTAGTGACTTTAGGTATATCCCTACGGACCAGAGTCACGCATTGCTTTCCTATGCCTGGAGAATAACCTCCGCTGAAAAAGGAATGGTGATCTTTTTTAGCTTCTGCTTTTCCTCATCCCTTCCATAGATCTCTCCTTGACCAACTCTAAGACTTCATCTCGACACGATGTTGGCCCCAAAAGGAAAGAAGGGCTGGTTGTCGGACACGAAGTACTTCTTCAGGAGCAGAGGGACGTCCGCCGTGAGAACGGGAAATCTCGTTAGCGCGGAAGGAAACGGTCCTCTTACTCCGAGGGGCAACTGTCCGCCCGTAGACTTCGTCTGTGCGCGGTTCGGTGCAAGTCATCGCCGGCCACTCATTAGAACCACCGGAGTCAACCCGGAGAGCCTTTCGTTCTTTCTTTCTTGGGACAGTGGTCCTATCCCAGTCCCTAAGGCCGTCCTCAAGACCTTAGTTCCACCTCGAGGTCATAGGTCCAACTCGAAGCCGAAATCAATCCTAAAGACAGAATCTTCTATAGCGGCACATGGCCAGCGTTTATTGTGAAGGCGTTGCTCGCGCAGCTGCAGTAGTACCAGCAGCAGCAGCAGCCAATCATCTAAGAAGCAAACAGCTGCACGTCAAGCGCTATGGTCCAAAATAGGGCCAGCTGCAGGAAACGTGCTGTTCTCGTTAGTATTAGCAGCTTCTGGCGCGCTGCGCGTGGCTTCTCAAACATATGACCCCAAAAAATCCTGTATCAAGGCATCAGTGGCCCGCTTCACACAGCAGCAGCAACAGCAGCAGCAGCAGACAGTGACTGAGAAACCTATCAGCTACCTCCAAAACGCATTTCTCGCAGCACCAGGAGCAAGAGGAGTAGGGGGAATTGCAGGATGAAGAGGACACAACCTAAGGGTAAAGTCCAAGAGGCACCTGGTCTGCCGCCGCCGCCGCAGAAGGAAGGAGGGAGGGAGTGAGTGAGGGAGGAAGAGAGATCACTTTGACACGGTCCAGTGAAGAGACCCCAGGAACGGCCGCCCGGCCCTTCAGCTATGGACGGAGTCTGTCACACTGCTGCTGGTGCCTCTGAGAGTAAATAAAAACGGCGCTGCCGTCGACATCGCCGCCATATATCGAGTTTTCTAGACTTCGGTTGGGTTGGGCAAGGAGAGGATGGGCGAGGTATTGCTCAAATGTTGGCTGGGATTTACTGAATACAGCCACACCGGCCGTGGTATTGGTTGGGATTCACTGAATACCGCCGTGCTGACGGCGATACTGATTGAAGATGGCGTATTGGTTACACAGCCACGGCGATATTCGTCGCCTTAAAGGGAGAAGAGTTTGTTCTTAAATATATTCTATTGAGATTTGCAAACGACGACGAGGATGATGTTGAAGGCGTCGTCGCGCTTCGGCGGCTGTCTGATGGCGGCAACCTTCGGTTTTGTGTCCATTTCTTTCCCTTTTTAGAATCTGATGACCTCGCCGGTGGTGGTGAAGACAAACCGCGCTTCTATCCTTGAGGACCTTTTGGTGCCAAAAATGTGAAATCGTATGGGTGGTCAAGGAGAGATTTAAGGAGCGTAGCAGAACAGAGGTTCGTAATCAGTATTTTTATTTTTAAGTGGAAAAAAAAATCTTCAGGTAGATGTGCATCTTCTCACGACCTTAATAAAACACAGCCTCAAGTGCCTCTGCTATAAAACAACCCGACTCCATTGTACCTGATACAATGCATTTAACTGGTTGCTAAAGAAAACCACCGCAAGGAAGAGACGCTGAAGACCCAACTTCAGCACGGTAGAAGAGCTTATGAAGACCAGAAGGTGAAGAGCTGAAGCCAGGAGGCCCGTAGCTGCGGCCGAAGCCGTCACATTTGCCCTATTATGTGCTTATGGGATTGTTGGGGCAGGTAACAAACAGCTACTGCTGCGAATCGTAAAGGAGTGCGGAATTCGAACCCACAACTAAGAGAATGCGAGATCAGCACGCTTCCGATTACGTCGTCAGCGCGAAGAACAGGGCTCGGCTCTATGAAGACGCAACTAAGATAATTCTAGTTTCTGGTAAACGGAATACAAAGAACGTGCCGAAGAGAACCTTAGTCTCGTTTTTCTCCAGAGTCCAACACGAGTTACAGAAGACGGCACTTCAAAACTCGAGTTCGATTTTGTTGATTTCCTTCTGGCAGTCGCTGAAGGACCTGATTCCGCTTCGGATGAGGAATTTTCAGAAACAAATTGAATTCTTCTCGTTGAAAGAAGCGTCTTCAGTGATATTTGCCTTTGCTGTAATGCCATTCGTTCCCCGGCAACGTCGAGCGTCAAGCAAATTCGGAGGTTCCTGGCTTCTACGAAGTACACGGCGACCAAGAACTTCGGTGAGCTGTCCAGGCACGGCTCACGAAATATGTCACCTTCAGGGACAAACCCTCTGACGCAGGTCCACGACCTCCCACCCACCCACCCCACCCCACCCAATTCCCCCCCCCCCTCCCCACCACCCACCGGACAGACGCCAACGCAGGACATGCGCACTACGACATGCGCAGTGGAGGGAAGAGCGCAGTTACAAACGGGCGCCGTCTCGAGCGAAGGGCGCTATCCCCCCCCAAACCCCCTCGGTCCCCCCGAGCATCACCGCGCCCACGGGATTCACGTCCCCACGCCCGCCCTCCCGCCTGCTGCGGCGTCGCGCAAGAGTCACGTCGTCCGATTGTTCGCCAGGGACAGGCAAGGACTAGATTTGGATGTGGGTACAGCACTTGCACCTCTCGGCATAAACATCACACATGTATACTCGTACATGCATACATATATATATATATATATATATATATATATATATATATATATATATATATATATATATATACACGCATACACATACATAAATATACAGACGCTCACACACAAATATATATATATATAATATTTATATATATACATATATATACACATATATATACATATATATATATACATACATATATATATATAGTCGTGTGTGTGCATATAAGTATAATTTCACATATATATTAAATCCAACCATTCATCCATTCATACATAAATGCATACATCCATGAATATATATATTCGTACATCCATATACATGCATGCAAAAACTCGTTCATTACAAATGCACAAACGCACACACACATATATACGTATATACATTTATGCGTATATGTCTGTTCCTATATATACAGTATATATATATATATATATATATATATATATATATATATATAAATTTTCGGAAACATCAGGGAAATCAAAAGATCAGAATACTGTGGTTTCTGCAAAATTCATTAGTAAGGCATTTACTGATTATTGTTGCAATATATATATATATATATATATATATATATATATATATACAAATATTTATATATATATATATTTATGTGTATATGTATGTATGTATATTTATATGTATATATGTGGGTGCATATATATTTATATGTATATATATACATAATGTGAAAATGTGTATAAATGTATAATACACACACACACACACACATACATATATATATTTATATATATATATATGTATATCTTTATATATATATTTATATGTATATATATTTATATATATATATATATATATATCTTTATATATATATTTATATGTATATATATATATATATATATATATATATATATATATACTGTATATGAATGTATGAATATGTCTATGTATGTATATACATTTCCGTGTATATACACATTGTATATATTTATCTCTATATATGTATATGTACGTGTATAAGAGTGCATGGGTCTGTGTCATTTTCATGTAATGGATACGTACATATTACATACAGTCCATATACATATACAGTATACAAGAGTGAAATGGCAATCTTTATGTAAATGCATATATAGATATAATATGTATGCATATATGTCTATCTATTTATGTATACATACATTTATATATATTCATGTATACACACACACACACACACACATATATATATATATATATATATATATATGTGTGTGTGTGTGTGTGTATGCGCGCGCGCGCGCGTGTGTGTGTGTGTGTGTGTGTGCTAATAAGAATCACTGGTAATTTGTGTTCAATTATGCAAGGGTGACCACTGGGAAAGAGAAACTAAACGAAGCAGAGCGCTTTCGCATATTACATCTTCAGTGCAAAGTACATGGAAAGAAAGGATTACAGGAATATATCTATACATACACAGAGGAATGCAGGAAGGTAATACGGTGAGACGCCCGTAGTATACGAATACGCTCTGCTTCGTTTAGCTTCTCTTTCCCAGTTGTCACCCTTGTATGTGTGTGTGTGTGTGTGTGTGTGTGTGTGTGTGTGTGTGTGTGTGTGTGTGTGTGTGTGTGTGTGTGTGTGTGTGTGTGTCTGTATGCCTCTGTGTGTGTGTTGGATGCGCGAGTGTGTGCTCGTGTATGAGCAGGATATTGGTAGAGGTGTTTTCCTATTATTTTCGACACCTCCGTCGAGGCTTCTACATGTGATAGTGCGGTCAAAGAGGAAGTCGCGGACTTTCATAATTGGCTTTGTTCGATTACAACGTTTCAGTTCAGTTGTGTTAATTATGACCACAGAAATTGCAAATATCATTATATCTATATATATATATATATATATATATATATATATATATATATGTATATATATACATACATACATACATACATATATATATATATATATATATATATATATATATATATATATATATCGTTTGAAAATGTATTGGGGGTTATGATCCTTGTCGACACATGTGAACTGATTTCTTTAGCTCTATTTACTGCTTAAGCGTGGAGTTGTGTTGTTTTTCTTAATAAGGTTAGTGTTTTTAGTCGTTTAGGAGTGAATCGCTAATTGCTGTTTTCCTTCCCGGCCGATTAGGATCGTCACGATTCTGGACACGTTTCTCTTTATCAATTGTTATGTTAGATTACGCTAGTTTAGGTTAAGTTAGATTAGGTCAGATTAGATTAGATTAGTTTAGGTTAGGTTAGCTCAGGTTAGGTTAGGTTAGCTTAAGTCAGGTTAGAAAAGGTTAGGTCAGGCTAGTTTAGGTTAGATAAGATCAGGTTAGATTAGGTTTGGTTAATTAAGTTAAGTTAGGTTAGGTTAATTAAGTTAAGTTAGATTAATTAAGGTTATTCTAAGTTAGGTCAAATTAGGTTAGGTTAGGTCTATGGACACTGAGTACCGATAACACACTTAGATGGAGACTGTCCGTAGGGTTGCATTTGAACGATTCCTAAATCATTTGTCCCTGTACAATATTACCGAATATTGTAGTACCATTTCAATCGGAATATCAATTACAGATTAGAATAAAAAAAAAAGTAAAGTTCCTTGTGATGAATGTCCTAGGAAGGGCAATGCGTGAACACTGTCTTTGTAGGCACTAATTAGTCTTTCGTTGTATATCACGGGACTTCACTTCTGTCCTTCGTGGAGGTTCTTGTGTTTACAATTTTAGTTGTTTATATTGAACCGGTACTGGTCAATTACCCGGTGGTGGTGAATTTGCTTAATTGTGGGTTCAAATCCCGCACTTCTCAGTGACTGTTACCTGCCCCAACAGTCCCCAAAGCGCATAATAAGGAAACAAGTGACGGTTTCGGCCGCAACTACTCAGCGCATCCTGGCATACGCTTCTCACCAACTTCTTCCCCTCGTGACGAGGGTCTCCGGGAACGAGCGGATGTCGTTGTCGAAGACATCGAAGATGACGTTCACCCTCGACTCATGTTCAGATGTATGTTCAAGGTGTTATAGATCGCGTGCATTCCTAATCTTGTCGGAGATGTCATCAATAACGCGAGAATACATTACTGGACGGGCATTAGTGTCTATAGTCATCTTCTTTTTAAAGACGGAACCCAATTAACAGTCGACAGAGAATGTGCAAATAGGATCCCTATTACCGTTCCATTTCCATTGGTCTGAAGGTACAGTTTACTTTCTTTTCCTCTGAAGGGCAGGGCCGGGGTGGGTCTGGGGGAGCGGTGGAGAGGGTATCTTTATCAGAGTAGTGTATGCGCGTATAAATTCTAGTTGTTCTTCGGGTACGTCCTGAAGGATATTGGTGTGGGGATGGGGTTGAGGAGAGTCATCATGTAGAAAAGATTGTTGATCAGGAATGGTTCTCTTTTCGGGGTTCTTGAAGTTCTTGGGCTCCCTTAAGAGGCCACCAAAAACTAGTGGTAGTTCGTGGACACCCATCGATTTTATTCAGTGATGAAAGGATCTCCGAAGGACTCAATTGCAGGACTACTTAAGTATAGAAAACGTAAGGAAGCAGGCTGACAACTTCGAGTCTACAGGAACATTCGTGAATAGGGAGATTTCGTCTAAGGAGGCGATTTGTCGTTGGGTGACTTTCCATGCATAATATCGGCTGATTCTTTTGGCGAACTCAGGCTATATGGAATTTGTGCGGAAGAAGGCAGGAAAGGTGATTTAGTCGGTTCAGTCAACAAAAGAGGTGTGTGTGTGTGTGTGTGTGTGTGTGTGTGTGTGTGTGTGTGTTTGTGTGCGGTGGTTAGGGATTGGAGGGTTGGGATTGGGCTGATTATTGGCCTGGTATATGAATTTTGGCGGCGTGGTTAGCGTTGCTAAGTGATCCATGTCTGGCAATTTCTCGGAATTGGATGCCACCACATTTCACGTCCATATATATATATACATTTTTTTCTTTGGAGGGAGTGAGCGTCTCTTGTTGCTTCTTGAACTTCGTGAGGTCGATTACGCATTCGTTCCCGGAAAAGTAAGCAAGAAGATTACCTCTTCCTAACTCTCGGTTATTAACATAACATACTGAGAGGAAATCCTACCACCCAAATACACACGCACACACACACACACATACACACACGCGCGCGCGCGCGCGCACGAACACTCACATGCACGCACACACACACACAGAGATATAGCATACACTTACCTTTTACCCATCCCAAACCCATCCAAACTCACTTGTTTTCCCTTTTATCCTAGTACCCTGTAGATGAAGGGTCATCACTGTCCCGGCTCATTTGTAAATATAGAGAAGAAAGAGAATGGGGGAAAATAATATGACGTCGTTTAGATATTTTTACGAATTATTTTAGGAAACTCTGCACCGTCTTAGGCCATTTCTGCGGGAGAAGTTGCGTTCGAGGAGTCTGCGGCAACAACCTACTCGCGACGACTCCGTTCTTGGGAAACGAGTCATTAGAACGACCCGACGACTCGACTTCGGAGGGGAGTAAATAGGTCGTCCTACCCTCAAAAACGTGCACCAAAGGTCCTCCTTCAATAGCTCGAGGGTTGGGGGAAAGGTGGGAGGGGGGAGGGAATAAAGGTGAGTGTGAGGTGGTGAATCTTTAACTGTAGATACCCATTGCAGGATATGAACTGTTACGGACGCTTAGAACTGACCTATAATGCGTTTGGAGTACATAACTCAATCTTCTAACGTTGTTATTGTAGACACTTTGTTTACAAAAAAAATCTTAAGAGACTTACTGTATAAAGAAAAATGGTAAATATTCATCAAGGAGGGTATATTTCCACAGCTCCGACACATCAACGCAAGTCAGGTTTGGATGACCGATAAGATGTCAAATGAACGCACTACCTTCGATCAATCCCATCAGAACTGTGTCGTCACATTTAGGTTGAGAAAGAAGGGAAGACGAAAAGTCAAGCGAGTCTATCCACCCCAGGGGCAGATCCCATCTATTCCCCGGGGTTGATTTCTCAATTGAATAAAACCAAGCGGCACTATCGCAACAAGAGTGCCTAGCCAAGGGTTCCAAGTCGACACGAATAAAGACAGTCAATTCTAGTAAAAGAAGGACCACATGTTTGCACTGCAAGACACCCCTCACGAAGTACTGTCAGACACGAAATACACTACCATGAAATGTTAACTGACAGAGGCAATAGCACACAAACACAGCAATATATACATATATACACACACATATATATGCATATGTATGCATATTATATATATATACATATATATATGTATATATATGTATATATATACATATATATATATATGTATATATATGTATATGTATATATATGTATATATATATATATATGTATATACATATATATATATATATATATATATATATATATTAAGTGTTCATAGAGAATAGTATCACCTCATTGGAAATGAGCATCGACAAGTATAGTTTACAGGAACACGTTTGTAAGCACCAATGAAGGATATAAACCCACAGAGGTCCACTTTGGGAGCACATTAACGTCACGAACGCACCCCAGCAGGAGGAGTGGGAATGGGGGGAGGGGGAGGGGGGAACAGGAGCAAAGTTCTGCGTGGCGGGTCATCGTGGGGGCAAAAACAAATAATAGGTCATCTGAGGGAGGGTAAGTACTATCAACTTGGTTGGTGGGTTGAGGGTTTTGTAGGGTTGCGATTTTGGGTGGGGTGGGTTTTTAGGCGAGTGGTTTTGGGATCTTTTTTTGTTGGGGGGGGAGGCAAGTGAGGGTTATTTTGTCGAACGAAATCTACTTCTAATATCAATGGAAGAACACGAACGCACTCAAACGCATAACCATCGTGGGAATGTGGGTTTAGGATGGGGGAGTTAAATGAACACTGAAGGCCTAATTGTTGAACACGAGTCACAGGATATGAACTTCGGCGTGAACACGATGAACAAAAGATGAAGAACACTGAGGTGAACAGGGGATCATCTGTTGGAGAAGGACAACACTGGAAAGCCAACAGGAGGCATGTCGTCACTCTTAGTCCTAGCTGGAGTGTCGCACCACTAGCTCAAAAACAAATAAACTAGTTCGAAAGTAAATAAACTAGATCAAAAGTAAATAAACTAGTTCAGAAGCAAATAAACTCATTCAGTAGCAAATAAACCAGTTCAAAGGCAAATTAACTAGCTCAGAAGCAAATAAACTAGTTCAGAAATAAATAAACTAGTTTAAAAGCAAATAAACTAGTTCAAAAGCAAATCAACTGGTTCAAAAGCAAAAAACTAGTTTAAAAAACTAGTTAAAAACAAATAAACTAATTATTGAGCAAATAAACTTGTTTATACACTAGTTCATAATGAAATAAACTAGTTAAAAAACGAGTAAACTAGTTCATAATAAAAAAACTAGTCTCATCTGGCAAACAAACACGAATCTAGAATGTCGAAAACAACCAATCACGACTAGGTCCTCCTTCGTCGAATCTAGAGAACGTCTTTCAATCCTAGAGCACAGGGGAGGTTGCTAGATCGAGGTGGCGAGGAACACAGTGCACAATTCACTTCCGAGAACACACAAATACCATCAGGTTATCTGAGAGAAGCAGACGAAATTCGGTGATCACCGTCCGCAGTTTCGATCTCAGAGCACACAAGGAGGAGGGGAACGGGAAAGCAGGACGAGAGGACCTCCGCTAGGACGTCATCAACGTCGTCGTCGTCGTCGTCGTCGTCGACGGCAGGAATAACGACGAGGAACACATTTTGGAAAAGAGACGAAAATCGCCGAAGAACGAAACTCAGGAACACTCGACTCGACAAGCGTCCGGACATTTGGGGGCACTCCAGTAACATGAAGTCCTCAGAAGTCAACTGTTCGTCGCTGTGACAGTACACACGAAGAGTCTTCGTCTTTATCTTCTTCTTCGATGTTAATAGATACATAAATCACTGGAGTATTTCCTTTCCTTACTTCGGAGAAAGAATTAAAGTAAAACTGCGAACTCAAACATGCTTAGAACACGACACACGGTTCGTCATATGGCACGTATGTCATCATGACACTCCACCACAGTGTCATAGGCACTCCACAAGCAGAGCAGGCACTCCCGAGTTACACTCCCATCGGCAGGCACTCTCGGAATCACTCCATATTGGGCAGAGTCAGGGACGGTTTAATATATATATTATATGTATATACACACACACGACGCTGGCTTTCCCCCGTCTGTGCACCGATCAGGCCCCACCACATACCACATGCGCCCTGGAGAGGTTGTGCAGGTGTGAGGTGATGAGCCAGGGAAGGAGGTGCTGCGGCAAGTTGGCGTTGTAGAGCGCTGGATCGAGCGGCAAGGGCGGTCCGCCCAGCAAACTTCCACTCAGAGTCATAGCGGGGTCCACACTGGCCGGAAACACTGCCCGTGTGAACAGACTGCCGAGCTGGGAGGGCAGAGCGGGAGGAGGAGGAGGAGGAGGAGGTGGCGGCGGCGGAGGAGGAGGAGGAGGAGGAGGGAGGGGTGGCGGAGGAGTGGAAGTGGTCCTGGAGGACGGGTGATGGTGGCTGAGTTGGTTGTGGTGGTGGATGTGGAGGGGGTGGTGGTGGTGGTGGTGGTGGTTGAGGCTGGGAGAGGAGCAGGAGGAGGAAGAGGAGGAGGAAGTGGAGGAAGATGCCGCCGCCGCCGCCACTACCGCAGCCGCCGCCGCCGCCGCCGCTGCCCCTCCGGGCCGCGATAGCAGCGACGGGCCAAGAGTGTCATAAGTTCGATTTTTCATGGAAGCTGTGAGATCGATAATGTTGGCCTTCGAGTCTTCCAAGTCTCTGACGACGGCGGCGGCGGCGGCGGCGGCGGCGGCGGCAGCGGTGGTGGAGTCGAGGACGGTGATTTCGTTCTCGTCGACGTAGTCACCGTCGGCCCCGCCGTGGGTGTCTGGAGGAGGATGAGGATGAGGTGGTGGGTCTGGGCTGCGTGTCTTGTGCTGCTGCGGCGGCTGCTGCTGTTGCGGCTGCTGGGGCGAAGACTTGTCGCCGCTGTTGGCTCCTCCTCGTGGCGCTGTTGTCGTCGTCGCCGTCGTCGTCGTCAGGCTGCCCGGACACGGGTCGCTCTGGCCGGGGAAAGGAAGAGGAACGTCTACATTAAGAAAACAATAAAAAAAGAAGAAGAAGAAAGAAGAAGAAGAAGATGAAGAAGAAGATGAAGAAGAAGTAGAAGAAGAAGAAGAAGAGGAAGAAGAAGACGAGGCCCGATTTTGTATTTCTTCGCTGGAACGTTGTCTCGGGCATGCCTTCTTAACCTCTTATCTTTACTCTCTCTCTCTTTTTCTCTATACCCCCTCTCTCTCCCCTTCTCTCTCCTTTCCAGTTTCTCTCTCTTTCACTATACCCTCTCTCTCTCTCTTCCCTTCTCTCTCCTTTACTGTCTTTCTCTCTCCACATTCCTTCTCTCTTTCTCCACCCTATTGCTCCTTTTCCATCCCTCCTTCTCTTTCTACACTCCCTTTCTCACTACCTCTCTATCCTCCCCTTCCTATCTCCTTCCCTCCTCCCGTTTCCATTCTCCCTTGTTCTCTCCCTGACTCTATCTCACTGTCCACCTTTTTCTTGCTGAGCCAGTACCTTTTTTCTATCGGACTACAAAACACGTATCAATGTCGCTGTTTCCAGACTTACTAAGCTCTTTTCAACAACTTACATAATACATATTGTTAAACGCGGCTTTTTTCCTAACCTTCTCCAACCTCATTGTTGCCCAAAAAGTTTTACAACCTATAAGGCATATTTTGCTGTGCACAGCTAGTTCCTTCTAGCGGAACCCTGCACCTCACCCTCCTTCTTTTGCTGTTGTGGACACCTGCAACCGCTGCTGTTGTGAGCAGAGCGCTTCATACATTGGGTAGACCTTCTACAGGAGCAGTTAACAGCTCCCTTCACACTTAGACTCACCCTTGACCTTCTCCGAGGATGATTTCCTGCGCGCTTCCGAGGCTGACCTGTTCTGACCCCCAGCAGGAGTTGAGCAAGTGTTTCCCCTTCCAGAAACCATCGAGGAGGAACCAAAACGCTCATCTCGAGAACGGCTTTCCGCTTGGCCAATTTCGAGATCGACCTCCACAAGGTTGTCCTTCAGTCCCTGTCACACTTCAGAATTGGCACTCCGAAGCGCGCTTCTGCGCATCTCTGCCGGGAGAACTGAAGGACGACCACCTCGCCTCGAAGATGACCCGTCCACTCGGTCGAAGAGCCACGTTGCTCTTCTTTAAGACTCAAAGAATCTTCTCAGGGTCACTTGGATGGCGATGTCTGATTCTCCATCGATTTGTTATTATTCTCTAAATATGTATGTGGTGTTAATGAACACTTATCTTTGGGGATGACGGGGGGGGGGGTTGTTAGAGGGGAGTGTACACACAAGGTGGGTCTCAAGGGGGAGGAGGGCAAGATGTCTGTAATTTGAGGGACACCAGGTCTTTACATGTCTCTGTTTGACTTTTGTTCCGGGAGCTTCGAGAAGCTAGCGGAGACGACCTTCCTTTCTCACTCCTTTCTTCGGGGCACATCCTTCGTGGCAATACGATGTACTCCGCGAAGTTCTCTTCTTCCACGAACTATCACCGGACCTTCGAACTGAGCTGAGAACCCCTTTTTTTGTCCAGTAGAGGTTTCTTCCTCCCTCAGGGTACGTCCTTCTTCGTGCCAAGGCGAAGTACTCCGCGAGGTTCCTCTCTTCTTACAACTACCATCGCACCTTCGAACTAAGCTGAGAACCTCCTTTTTTTGGGGGTCCGGGAGAGATTTCTTCACCGCGGGATGGCCCTCCACGCTTGACCTGGACTCCCCCCATCGTGCGGCGAGTTTATCGGCGTCGTGTGGTGAGCGGGGAACGCCGTAACCACTCTCACAGGCGGTGCAGTGGACCTTGGGCCATCTGGGATCAAGGACGGGCCGGGGCGGGCCGGGGCGAAGGGAGGGAGGGAGGGAGGGAGGGAGGGGGTGAGGTGACCGGGATCCTGACCGACTCATGTACGGGGACGCGCGGTCCCAGTTACTTTCCTGAAGAGTCAAACGCGCACGCACGTACGCACGCACTCACGTCCGCCAGGGCACACACGCGCATGCGCAGTATTAAAACGTACATTTATACGCGAAAATGTGCTGTTAACGAGGAAGCCCTTGTTCAGAGCTACATGATCAAGAAAAAAAAATGAATATCGGTGCACCTAGTGAGCGATACTTTGTGGGAAGGCGAACGAAAGAATCTGCAACACGGGTATCGCACGTCACCCGTTGTGCGAATTTTTATGGAGACCATTGGGATCCTTCTGCGCACAACTTTTTTTTCAATCCATTGTACATTGTTCGAGCGAGCTTGCAACTCGCATATTCGAATCCAAAAAACACATACATACGTCCATATACATATATACCTACTTTTTTTTTTAAACTGGGCTTTCTATTTGTGGTGTGTACCCCATACCATCTCAACTCTTTGAGGACAGAAGTCAACATCTCTTCGGCTGGGAAGAGGACGGAACCAAGTTCCCCCCGTGACACGCTGTCGGGCCACGGGGGTGGGGTGGGGGGTTGGGGATAGGGGTTGGAATTTCTCTTAGGGTAGGTATGGGAGTTGATCCCCATCAACATCGTCCAGCAATTCGTGACGTCAACACATCTTGAATATTTCACTTGGTCTCTTACGGACACACACTTGGTTTGCATATGTAAATATCTATATTCATTTCTGCATAAACATTATATATATATATATATATATATATATATATATATATATATATATATATATATATATATATATATATATATATATATATGTGTGTGTGTGTGTGTGTAGTGCGATATATATATATATATACCGATAATTTTTGTGACAGTTGCATATATATATATATATATATAGACATACAAATATATATATATATATATATATATATATATATATATATGTATATATATATGTATATATTTATATGAATATATGTATATATATATGTATATGCGTAAGTAACCACTAGGAAAAGTAAACTAACGAAGCAGAGCGCTTTCGTATAATTACATCTTCAGTGCTTTCAGCAATAAAGATGTAATTATACAAAAGCGCTCTGCTTCGTTAGTTCACTTTTCCTAGTGGTTACGCATTTGTGAACACACATTAATAGTGTTTTTATTGCATATATATATATATATATATATATATATATGTGTGTGTGTGTGTGTGTGTGTGTATGTACGTGCGTATGGATATGTTGTATATATATATATATATATATGCAAAGTAGACCACTTGGAAAAAGAAACTAACGAAGCAGAGCGCTTTCGTATATTACATCTTCAGTGCAACAAGATGTAATATACGAAAGCGCTCTGCTTCGTTAGTTTCTTTTTCCAAGTGGTCTACTTTGCATAAGTGAACACACGTACCCGTGTTCTTATTAGCATATATATATATATATATATATATATATATATATATATATATATATGTATATATATACACACATATATATATATATATATATATATATATATATATATATACATACATATGAAAGGTAAGATTGGAAAGAAACGATTGGGATCAAGAGACTTTCCATTCTTACCATTCATACACCTGTCATGATGTCACGATATATATCTGTATATATATATGTATATATATATATATATATATATATATATATACATACATATATATACATACATATATATATATACATATACATATATATACATATATATATATATATATATATATATATATATATATATATACATGTTGAGACATTGTGCCAGGTTTGCGGAAGGTGGAAGAGTAAGACACGGGTCTAGGGCCGAGGTTATTCCTGACCGGTTTCACTTAGAGCTTCTTCAGATATAGATATATATATATATATATATATATATATATATATATATATATGTATATTTATATATATATTTGTATATATATGTGTATATATGTATGTATATATATGTATATATATATGTCTATATATGTATATATGCATATATGTTTATATATATGTATATATATATATATATATATATATATATATATATATATATATATATAATCTTGAATAACCCAGCATACTCTTCATTGATAATATTTTTCTTGACACTCATTCTTCCTAGCCAACTCTCGTTGTGTTGTCACGTATTGTTATCTAAATATACTTTGATGTAGCTGCTTTTGGTAACGCTCTTTCCCTCAACAGTAAGGAGATTGGCGAGAAAGAATTGGAACGTGAAGCAAGACTATTTCCAGTAATGAACATGCTATGGTGTTTAACAAGGAGGATGCATATAAGATCATCATATTAAGACAGCAGGGTAGTACTCGTAATAATTGGTTATAATTGAAAAAATATAGGTTTAAATAGGAAATAGGTAAGAACTGGTTTACTAATAGAGTGGTTAGTGAATGGAGTAGAGCGCTGAATTTTTTTTCTTCTAAGAAATTAGATAGATTTATGGATGAAGATGATTGACGGCAAAAGACATGGAACTGCCAAGTGTAGTCTTTATGCTATTGTGCAGTTTCCTCTATTTATATGTTCTTATTAAAGAAAACCTGCCCCCAATTTCAAGTACATTTAAATGTACACATACATGTGTACATTTGTATGCGTATACATATCTTTATTTATAAATGTTTGAAAAGGTATTTATGCTCTTCATTCCTTTGTTATATCGAGGCGATTCTTTTGTACATTAGATACTGTTGAACTCAACCACGAAAGGATCAGCAATCCATCGCCTTCCATTGCATTTTACACTAATCATTTTCTGCAGAGTTTGTTCAATTTCTAACCTTTTCTCCTAATGAATTACTTTCTTCAACCCCAGTCAACCCCAGTCAACTCTTGTGAATTCGTAAAGTAGAAATGAGTTCGATTATACGTTATATATATATATTTTTGTTTTTCAAATCTTCAAATGTCAAATTACTCTTGTGTCATGTACTGACAAACTGAATGACGAATTATGAGAGGGTTTACACGGTTTAACGGTTCGTCGAACGCGGTTCGACAGACACGTGTCTAAAGTGATGTGTGAACGTGTGAACGGGGTATTTGGTTGTTACATATCATTATCGGTAACATCACCATCATCACAATAATTAGTTATTATTGTTATTATATTCTATTGTTATTATGATTATTACTATTATTATTATTATTATTATTACTATTATTACTATTATTATTATTATCATTATTATTACTATTATTATTATTATTTTATTATTATTTATTATTATTGCGCTTACTCTGGATGTGCTGTGTCTTGGTGCATTGCTTCTGACCCAGGGCAGTGAGCAAGATGCAGGGATGGCCTGTCATCCAGGAGCCAAGAGGGAGGAAGGGAGGGGTGGTGAATGGGAGTGGAGTATGTGGGGATGAAATGTGTGGGAGTGGATTTATGCTTTTTGACTTTGGCTACCTCCCTTGTATGAGGGAAAAAGCCCTTGGTATATGTATGAATGTATTGTTATTAATAGTATCATTATATTAATGATGATGGTGATGATAATAATAATAATAATAAGTATAATAATAATAATAATTATAATAACAATAATATTAATAACAATGATGATAATGACAATAATTATCATTATAATAATAATAATAATAATATATAATAATAATAATAATTAATAATAATAATAATAATAATAATTTCTATTAATACTATTTTCATTATTAATATTATTATAGTTTTTATTGTGTATATTATTATTATGATTATCATTATTATCATTAGCACTATCATTTCATCTTCTATTTTTTATTATCTTATTTTCTACCGTTACCCTTGTAATTGGGGATAATTTTTGTTTTCCTTCTGTTCATCTTCACCCCGACATTGACTGTTTCTTTACTGAACCCATTGAGCATTTCCTCCAAGTCCTCAGCTCTCTCCATTCACACTCAAACTTCTCTCATCCCCATGTTGTGGTTGTTACTGTTGTTGTTGTGATGGTGGTGGTGATGGTGGTGGTGGTGATGATGATGATGATAAATGATGATAATAGTAATAATATTAATAACAATGATAATAATAATAGTAATAATAGTGATAATTACAACAAAACATTTCCCCTTTATAAGGAAGATAGCCAAGTCAAAGACACGTACCGCCTCCCACCCATTCCACTCCCATCCAGCACCCTTCTCCGCCCATTCGCATCTTAGCTCCTCATGGATGACGGGTCATACGTGTATCCCACCCACTGCCCTGTGTCAGAAGCAATGTAGCAGGACACAGCACATCCAGAGCAAGGCCGCTTCACTTACTTGGCGACCCCCACCTCCTTTTCCGTCCCCTCATGCAGAAAAAGAGAAGACGGGGAAAAATCCCTTGGGGCTGCGTCAAAATATCATTTACACATAAGCATCCCCTACCCTTCCCCATCCCCCGCCCCTCCCTTCCATACATAATGATAACAATAATGATGATGATAACAATAATGATGATGATGATAATAATAATAATAATAATAATAATAATAATAATAACAATAATAATAATAACAATGACAATAATAACAACGACAATAATAACAATAATAATAATAATAATAATAACAACAATAATAATGATAATAATAATAATAATGATAATAATAATACTGATAATAATAACAATAATAGCAAGAATAATAATAATAATCATTATTGCTATTACCAATATTATTGTTATCATCATCATCATCATTATTATTATTATTATTATATACAGTTTACCCATACATGAAATGGAGTTACAATTGGTTATAATGAGATTTTCGATCTAAGGGGAAGCTGAGTGCAGCAGCAGCAGCAGTAGTAGTAGTAGTAGTAGTAGTAGTAGTAGTAGTAGTAGTACTAGTAATAATGATAATGATAATGATAATGATAATAATAATAGTAATAATGAAAAAAGACTTTGCAGTCGCCTTCCTTAACAGCTCTCATGCACAGTTCAGACCCATCCGTGATCATAATTACCGGGCAAATGTGATACACCACTGGCCCGTGTGAATGAGTTTACACTTTGCTCGCCTACTCACTCTTTTCCGTGAGTAGTTTCACTAACTGCTGACCATGTCACCTGACCTTAACATCTTAGGTAGTGAGGTAGTGTTAATTTGTTATGGACTGCAGTTTACTAGCACTTCTATCCTTGTGGACAATCTCGCGCAGTGGTGTTCCGTAAAAAAAAAAAAAAAAAGTTCATTTGCCGCATCTCGGAATCAATCACTCTGCCATTTTGAGTCCATTGCTGAACAAAGACCTCTCTCATACGAATCTATGACTCGTAGGACTCTGAGTGATAAAATACTTATTGGTTAGACATAATGTTCCCTCTAGCGGCAGCACATAGAACTTCTCCACAGACTTTGTGCTAATGTGCAAAAATAACTTCAGAAATTTAGCTAGAGTTCTAATCCTCGCAGTGTCCTTGATTCCTGGTGATCCTGTTTTTATTCCTCCTACACCAGCAGTATGCCGCAACTGACAGGACTTTACCCTACCAGGGGTTTCTCACTTCCCACCTCGTGTGAGTGCGATGGTGAGTTTCACACTAACTCTCCTTTCAAGACTTCCCAGACCATTCATAATTGCCTAGTTACTTCCAGGTCAGAGCCTCCGAATACATGGCTCTCATAACCAAAATGTCTTGGTGCTCTGCTTCTGACCTGGGTAGGGTGGCGGGAGGGAGGGCTGGCCCTTCGTCTGCAAAGAGCTAAGATTAAGGGGAAAACAAAAGGGTGTTGGATAGGTATGGGATGGGTGGAAGGTCGGTGTATGTCTTGGGTGGCCACCTCCCTTATAATGGGGAAAAGGCCTTTTGATGTATGTATGTATGTATGTATGTATGTGTGTGTATGTATGTATGCGTGTATGTATGTGTGTATGTATGCATACATGTATGTGTATATATGTAGTACCTGAAGTCCCCTCCCAGTTACACCCTCGACCACATATATTTGAGTGTACTGTATATAACCATCATATACCTGAGGACCATTCCTGGACGCGAATCGAAACTTCGGACATAATGAACCCT
>NC_134810.1:24899669-24914669 GCF_046742065.1 Oratosquilla oratoria
ATATATATATATATATAAATATACACATATATATAAATATACATATATATATAATATATATATATATGTATATATATATACATATATATATATATACATATATAATTTCTTAATGGCCCCAGGAATCCTTCTGAGACCCCCAGGAGGGCAATGAGACTTATCGACCGCCATCTCCTACGATTGGCCCTGTATCGCATCCAGGAAGTGAGGGAGGGAGGGAGGGAGGGAGGGAGGGGTAGGGGTTGGTGGTTGTGTCGATGTCGAAATTTACGTAAAAAGTGTGGAGAACAAGCGACACTGCTGTTGCAAATCAAGTTCCCACGGTACGGTGATGTCTTGACGTCAGACGATTTTATTCAGTTTAGGGAAGGACATCCTGGTAAAGGGGTCAATGTAAGTGCTCTCAATCCGCTTTTCGTCACGTATCCGAAGCTTATGAAATACTGTTCTTTAGCCTTCTGGAGAAGACCACTTTCAACACCCCGTTAAATAGCTAAACATTCCCTCACTCCTATTAGCTTTCGGTTTGTGGTCCTACCTAGGGACGGGGGGAGGTCTGTGGCCCCCACGTCAATAAGCTTTGGGTCAATATCACCCAAATTCACCTTTTTGATTTGGTGATAGACACCCTGATTTGTCTAGACTGATACCCAGAGAGCGAGTCCATCTCGGGACAGCCTTGCGTTGGAGATAGATATGGTCGAGAATCCAATGGAAAAGCCCCAATACCTAACCCTGGGGTTTTCAATCTGAGGTTCTTGAACCGACAGGGTTTGCACGTGTTTTTCTCCCAGGTGGGTGCTTAGATGGCTGAAGAGTGATACCGGTCGGCAGTGAACTAAGTACAGTTCCATTCCTGCCCGTTTAGTGTCGCCGTAAATTGCTGGTGATGTTAATGCTTCTCCAGTCATTATAATTAGAACCATTATATAATATCCATTGAAGTATCAGTGTGTATTAGATTAGTCTTAATATATTACCCATTCTATATTCAGTGTCAGATGAATGAGTGAATAGGTGGATGGACTTATAACTGGGGAAACTTAATTGGGAAAAGATGGAAAAACCACAAATCTAACTCCTTCAGTTACAAACAAGTTGAGCGGGTTTAAGGCGATTAAGTTATAATCAAACCTTATCAGAGTAGTATCTCTAACTCTCTCTGATATTTCACTAGGGAATGACGTGAGATAAGGGTGATAATATAGTGATAAGGCTGAAAGATATGAAGCACGGGGGGGCAGGTCGATCAAGATGACAATGCAGAATGAATATAATGCTGCTACTTATGATAATGGATGATGTTGGATAATGATGATGTTAGATGATAATAATGATGATCGAGATTACGATCATTATTATGATGGTGACGATAATGATGAAAAATATGACAATAATATGAATTTGACAAAAATAATATTTGTAATGTTATAGAAGCAATGATACATTTTTACTATTACCTGTAGTATTATTACCCCTGTGATTTTTCTATTATATTTACTACTAATACCACTTCTACTATTTCTTTCACTACAAATATTATCACCTGTAGAATTTACTATTACTATACTACCATCATTTCAAATACTACGCCTACCACTACTTCTACTACTACTGTTACTACTATTATTATTACCACTACCTCTACAATTACTATTGTTGTTGCCATTATTTCAACTACTGCAACTACTGCCACTTCTGCTTTTACTAATATTATCACTACTACTACTACTTATATATATATTTATGTATAATATATATATATTTATATATATATATATATACATATATATATATATATATATATATTCTAGAACGATCTCTATCCTCGTGGAATTGTGTGGTGAATGCAGTCAGGATCTATTTTCCACAGACAGTTCATTGGACCCTCTATCCCCAATGACTGTGGTCGACTACCCCTTTTATATTTTGCACTATTTCACTTTAATGAAGCCTAATATAGAGGTTCTTTTATCCTACTTTCTACTACAGTCTGCTCAAAGTCGAGGTTTTGTGTATGTGCTGATTTAGGGGATGGGGACCTAGTACGTCTCAGTCATAGGAGAGCTGATTTTAACAATGAGAATGATAGTCTACATCTCATCCACGCTACATAACTGCTCTTTGGTTGTTTCTTTTCTGTTATCACCTCTGCCAGACGTGTGTAGAATGCCTTTACCCTTGGACCCATCCCGCCTGAAGTCGTAAAGGTTATCAGAGTGAATGAGCCCTGGTCCACATTCTGTATGCGTTCCTCATACATCCTGATTTTCTCATTCTCGTTTCGGGAGTATGACGTCTAAATAGTTAGGTTATTGACGAGTTAAACACCATATGACGACGGAGCCTTATTTGTACGACGTTTCGCTTATTACAGCTTTTTCAAATACAAGTTGAGATACATATGATTGAGATTAAATAAGGGGAAAGGAGGGAACGGGGAGAGAAAAGAAGAATGGGGGGAAGGAAGAGGAGGAGGAGGAGGAGGAGGAGGAGGAGGAGGAGGAGGAGGAGGAGAAGGGGGGGATTGAACACTGGGAAAGGTTGAGAATGCTGGCCCAAACGTCCGTGGGGCGCAATGTTCACAAAGGGTGCTTTAAATATTCAAAATTTTGCTGGCCATGGGTACCCCACCTTCTTCTTTTCTCTCCCCGTTCCCTCCTTTCCCCTTATTTAATCTCAAGCATATGTATCTCAACTTGTACTTGGAAAAGCTGTAATAAGCGAAACGTCGTACAAATAAAGCTCCGTCCTCATTGGGTGTTTAACTCGTCAATCTTGTCGGCAACTGCCACTTTCATGAAAAAAAGTTAGGTTATTGCAACAGGGGGCCATTGAATCAAATATTCGCATGTCAAAGAAGGCCAGTTGTCCCCGTGTTCAGAAACCTCTTGCGCTGACATCCACTCGTGCTTCATCTGATGTGTTGGAGGGGGGAGTAGTGTTGGTTCGATGGTCACATCCTTTCATAAGTCCCGAAACACTTGGGCAGTGAGATCCCTAATCTCGTCATGTCTCATGCAGATGAGTCCACCTTGCCTACAAATCATCGCATGGTTTAGATCAAATTGTGTACCACAAGAACATCTGTTAGGCAGCCTTTCCCATGGCCATCCATACCTCAGGGCAATGGCATTCGTGAATTCCTTTTCGTGTTCAATCCCTTTGCCCTGACTGGAAGGGGCACTAGTCAACTGGACACCTCATCTTCCTGTGTCATTACTATCTTTATTTTTATGATTCGATAGCTGTTCTACTAAGGTGCGAAGTCCTTCTGCCTCACTTCCCTGCCCTTTGATATGTTTCTTCTAATATCTCTGATTTCATCCACGTTAGTCTCCTTCTGTTGATCTTGTGACACTATTTTTTTTTTTTTTCCTTTTTTTTTGTCAGGGAGGACGTGAGTTTCAGGGAGCTTTGGTGTTCTATGTTGGCAAGGTTCAGCGGGTTTGAGATGCCCAACCCTCCCATTCTTGGTGTAGGTTCTTAGTTTTCTTTCTTGTTCGTTTGGTATCTGTCCGTTGGTGATGGGCTGAATTAGCTCTCTTTTGGTGGTTTCTTCAAGAGGACTTAATAATTCGGTGAAGTTCGATACCGTCCTTAAGATGTAATTCCACTTGTGTTTAACACCATATATGAATGCGGCCTATGCCGCCTGCGATTCAGTCTTTGTGAGGTTGGCTAGAAGCCAAACTTCCACCGCCCATTCGTTAACTTTGTCTTTGATATATTGTTTTTTAAGGATTCAGAACCGATCACTGCACAGAACATTGCTGCTACTACTACTACTCTACTTCCACTGTTAGTATTACCACCACCACCACTACTACTACTACTATTACTTCCACTGTTAATACTACCACTACAATAGCCAGAAAAGTGGCTGATTAAATTTAACCCTATAGGGGAAACAATTGTTGGCTGGTGTTGCTTTCCTGCAGGGGTCAAATTATTGGAAATATTTGGTGGGGAAGTACCTCGTGTACATATATACATACATACACACACACATACACATACACACACACACACACACACACACACACACACACACACACACACACACAAGCACACATACTTATCTGTTTATTCTGTGTATCCTCAACCAAACTTCAGGTAGCGAGGAGACTGGTTCAAACATCCATACTTTATATATTTATTTTTCATATCCTCAAGGAGACTTACTGTGATCTTCAGTGAATATATATATATATATATATATATATGTGTGTGTGTGTGTGTGTGTGTGTGTGTGTGTATGTATATGCATGTGTGTGTGTGTATGTGTGTGTGTGTGTGTGTGTGTGTATGTATATGCATGTGTGTGTGTGCATGTTTGTGTGTGTGTGTGTGTGTGTGTGTGTGCAATATCTCCCTAATGTCTGCGCATAACAAGACTGTCAATATACACTGCTCTTGCCTTAAAGCATAAGATTTTGGATCTCTCTTTTGTATTAGACTGAGAGTCAAGGACGAAAATGGTGTCAGTATTCAACTTTCGGTATGTAGACTACACGTTGTTCACCATCGTCTTTAGCAAATTATGAACATAATTTATTTATCAGATTCATTCTTCTGTATCAGATGGAATTCTATATTCTTGACTTTATATGTACACATATTATGTATAGATGTATGTGTCCATGTACATAATATATATAGATGTGCAGTCATGATCAAAACTTTTGATCCACGTTACAGTTATTACAACGTCAATATGATTTTTGTCGTGATGTACCATCTTAAACAGTATTTAGCTTAGAGTTAGATGATTTCCTTAAAAAAAAAAAAAAAATGTCAGACAAAGGATTTTATATTTGTATTATGAAAACCCGGGATGTTTAAAACTTTTTGCTCATGACTGTACGTAAACATTTGTTGTAAATTTTACTTCTTTCTGTACAACAAGAGGGAGTCGGTTTAATGTCGCAAAACCCCCCTCTGTAAGAAATCTAGGACAGTACCCCTTACAAAGGACTTTGTAGCGTGGAGTTTAATGGACCATGCCATTGGTCCAACTCGCTGGAGGTAGAATTTGAATCGTTTTCACATCAACCTCCGCTGCAAGTAGCGACGCTCTATTCCGCTCGGCCAGCAAGGATCCGAGATGGTTTTGAAAAACAACTGATGAGACCCTAAGTATCTTGTCCTTAGTTATGCAATTGAAAAAATCACGAAGAGACAAAGGTTAGGCCCTCGACGGTTCAATTATAATGTATGCCAATGGAGGCGTTCACAGACAACCGGGCTATTTTTCCTCGACTATGCGGTACCGCCGCGGTTTCCGCGCGGTTCAGACCGCTATTGTGAATAGGGCCTAAGACTTTCAGGCTGGCCTTTGTTCAGCGGAGATGGAGAAGTACAAAGGGCGTCTTTGGGACTTTGTGGTTCAGTGCGTTAAGTTGCCAGTGTAGAGTCACGAGCAAAAATTTTTACCCACCCAGAGAGTTTCATAATGCAAAATTCAAATTCTTTGTCTGACAATTTATCTATTATTATTACTATATATAATTTTTCTTCAAGAAAATAATCCAACTGTAAAGTATATACTACATAAGAGAATCTATCACGTACTCGGAAAAAGTAATGATATAATGATATTGTATATGTATATGAGTGGTAAGAATGGAAATCACACCTGTCATGTCACAATATATATGTACGTATATATAATATATATACCTACACACGCACACACACACACACACACACACACACACACACATATATATATATATATATATATATATATATATATATATATATATATATATATATATTAACGTTGTGAGAACTCTAGCTTAGGATGTGATGGTCCATAGATCAGAAAAACAAATTTAATTTCAACCCTTTTCGGAGACGTCTTCTATGTTTATTTTCATTTATTTATTTATTTTACAAAGAGGCACAGTACAAATTAAATACTAGATAGTCAAAGAAAGAAAAAGAAAAGAAAACAGACTGAATTATCTAATATCCTGACCCCCTACAATGCCCTAGAGATGGTGTAATCTCACATACGATTAGTTGTGGGTTCGAGTTCCACACTCCTCTCCACTTCCCATCAGTGACTGTTTCTTGCCCAAACAGTCCCCAAAGCGCAAAGTGGGCAAAGGTGACGGCTTCGGCCGCAGTTACACAGCGTCTCCTGGCGTAGACACTTCACCTAATGCCATGACGTTGCCGTTAGACAATAGGACATTTCAAAGAAATTCGGGAGTAATTGTTTGACGACCAATAACAGATCTATTGCATACATTAAGGTGGCAATATTTTCGGCAGTGACCAGCGCTTCTATCTTTGGGGATAACGTTGCACCGTGGAATAAGAGAAGTGCTTGCAAAGGGGAGATTTAAGGAAAGCAGATAATAGAACAGCGGGATAGCTAAAAAAAAAAAAAAATACTTATTCTTTTTAGCGTGGTTATTAGATTTAAATCACAAGAGAAGGTTACGTGTCTCTGGTCCGTAGGGATTCCCTTTAAATGACTTAAAACATTGACTTTATGAAATTTAAGTAACAGTATCAAGTTCTGGGTATTGGAGAGCATATAGAAAACCCAAATCTGGATCACTTTTTTTTTTTTTTTTAAGACGTGTCGGACTGCTAGTTTCTGTTTAGCTAACTCTTAGTACTTTTAATCAGGGGATTCTCAGGCCACATGTACGATTCTGCGCCAGATCTATCCAGTCAGAATCGTCTCGACTTCGTTTTCGTATTTCTTCCTTTATAAAGGATTACAAAGGAGGAGCATGCCGACAGGAGACCTTTTGGTTCATAACCAGCTTGGATGAAAAAAAGATAATAATGATAAATAAATAGAAATGATAATAATATGAGTAATAATAAATAAAATAAGTACATTATCATTCCATCTTTGTCTCGGTCTACCTTTTGGTCTTCTTCCTTCTACTGTTCCCGCCATTATTCTCGAAATTCCTTCATCGTTCATCCTAAACTAAGATATTCTATAGGTTCCACATCCTCAGAAAAGGACCGTACTGGGATGGTGACTGTCGATATTTGCGCTTTTTTTTTTTTTTTTTTTTTTTTTTTTTTTAGAGAGAGAGAGAGAGAGAGAGAGAGAGAGAGAGAGAGAGAGAGAGAGAGAGAGAGAGAGAGAGAGAGAGAGAGAGAGAGAGACATGTTGAGGTCAACAGCTTTTCCTTCCGGAGACTTTTGCACTACAGACGGTCTTCTTTACTCATGTACATATTAATATTTCTACTCATCTATTTATTCAGTTGTTGACTGCTGGGTGAGTTGATTAATCAAATCATGCAGTTATTTATTTGTTAAAATATTTTCAGATAAGTGATTTGGTTGATGGAAGACAAGAATGGCGGGGAACCTTTATCAATCAATCTTTGTCCAATATTGTTATTTACCAGTAGGTCACCTATAAGGGTCTCCATATATATATATATATATATATATATATATGATGAAGGTGGAAAAAGAAGTCACGGGTCTAGTTCCGAGTTCCTGAGTTTATTCCTGACCGGTTTCGCTATATGCTTCCTCTGAAGAAGCATAGAGCGAAACCGGTCAGGAATAAACTCATGAACTCGGAACTAGACCCGTGACTTCTTTTTCCACCTTCATGAACTTCTCATAATGTACCAGCATAGATATATATATATATATATATATATATATATATATATATATATATATCGAAACCGACTTAACTTTAGTAACAATGTAAACACAAGATCGTTCATCATTATTTCGAGGAGTTTACCTTGCAAACACATATTTCTTGTTGAGTGCCTCAACCAGCGTGACCACATTTAGCATGATTATGCTAAACATAGCAAAATTTCCAATAAAATAATACTATACATACATATATATATATATATATATATATATATATATATATATATATACATATGTATACTATACATGTATATATATATATATATATATATATGTATATATATATATATATGTATACTATACATGTATATGTATATATATATATATATACATATATATATATATACGATACATGTATATATATATATATATATATATATATATATACATATATATATATGTATATATATATGTATATATGTATATATATATATATATTATATATATGTGTGTGTGTGTATGTGTGTGTGTGTGTATAAAACAAAACCGAACGTATTAAGAGGAACAAAAGATTCAGCATTATTTTTGCTAATCTAGCAAACTTTCAGCTGCTGTCTAGTATATATCCCGCTTGAGAAATGTGGTCACTTCTCTCTGTGACCCTCCACCCCGCTCTTTCAGGTCAATATTATCCCAAAGGATAGAAGTGCTGGTTTTTAGCGTCGAAATATAATATAGCTGCTTAGCTCACCTTCGTCAACGATTCTCTTAATATATATATATATATATATATATATATATATATATATATATATATTTATATATATATATATATGTATATATATACTGAACACTTTTAGGTTCCACTGTCACCTAAGGATAGAAACGCTGGTTATAAAAAAATCCCAATATGGTGAGGGCTCTACCTGGACTCCTTCTTTACCGTGTGATAGTTTTCCTTAATATCCTGAATGCCGTCAGGCGATTTTATTTATCCCAGTTGCACTCCCTCATCTTTTATCATCATTATCATTATTGTTTTGGTTGTTGTTAGCATTATTATTGTTAGTATTATTATTTTCTCTAAGCTTTGTATCAAAGCAACAGATTTCATTGGAACAAATGACAGTTCCACCATCACGCATCATCATCATCATCATCATCATCATGACAATGCCTTCGACGACGACGAGGGGAACGACGACGACGTCAGCGACGACGACGACGATGATAATGATGATGATGACAATGATGATGACGGCGACAAGGACGACGATGAAGACGATGGTGATGACGACGATGACGACTATGATAATAATGATGATGACATGATGATGACAATGATGATGACAATGATGATGATGATGATGATGATGATGAAGGTGATGATGGTTGTGGCCATGGTGTTGGTGATAATGCTTAAATAATAGTTATAGCAATGATGGTAATGAAGATGGTGGTAATAGTGATGGCGGTGATGACGGTGGTGATGATAATGATAATGACAGTGATGATTGTGATGATAGTAATGACAAGAGTGATTGTAGTGATGATAGTAATTATGGTAGCAATGACGATGACCTTGGTAATGGTGATGGAGATAGTGATGAGGATAAAGACTACGAAAACGACATTGACGAAGATAATGATGATGTTGATATTGATGGTGAAAACGACGACGACGATGATGATGAGAGAGAGAAAGAGAGAGAAACAGAGAGAAAGAGAGAGAGAGAATTAGAGAGAGAAAAAGAAAGAGGGAGTTAGAGAGAGAAAGAGAGAGAGAGAGTAGGGTATGACCCCCACCCAGCATCAGCCCGACCCCCCTTCTGGTGCCGAAACAAAAACGGGAGCACAACAGTGGCTGGACCACCACTGCTAATTGTTCCGGCGTTTGCAACAAAAGTGTTGTTGTATAGCGTTAATGGGGCCCCTTTATTTACGTACGACTCGAATCAATCAGCCAGGGACAACACACAGCACACACCTGATACGAAGCATTCGACCCGCCCTGATGAAAAACAAGGGTTAGTTACAACTGTCCGCACTGATCGTTCGGTCGTCGGCCAGCCGCCGCCGCCGCCGCCGCCGCCGCCCGTCGCTACCCGCCGATCACTCGCCGTAGACTCTTCCGCTGGGGAAGCACAGGCGCTCGCTCACGGCTCCGAAGTGTTCTTTTCCTTACCGGAGACTCCCGTCGCTTTCCAGGACTCGAGCTCACTCGTTGTCCGTGTCCGGGAGGAGTGGGAGGGGGAGGGGAAAGGGGCGAGTAGGATATACCGGGGTCATCATCATTTTTCCTGGCGGAGGTTTGAATATTTCCGGAGCCTACAGCTCGTGAACAAAGATGGCTGACATTTGTGGGATACACTGAGGTGTCAGGGCAGAGGAAAGGAAAGCCAGGTGAACGGAGGCGTGGCTGGCACCCCGTGCGCGGCGCCACGGCCGCAGAGGAGTCACCTCGGCACCCATAGCTTATGAGGCTGCCAATGAGGAGGAAATGTGGACGAAATGATTTGAATAAATTTGGATTTATCTACGGGGAAGTGCCCGCGCGTGCGTGAGCACACACACACACACACACACACACACACACACACACACACACACACAGTAATTGGGACGAATTCACAAACTTATCATTTTGTATTTTTTCAATAAACACACACACACACAAATACTCGAGCGTGCATACACAAACATACCACACACACGCACACATACAAATACTCGAGGGTGAACACATAAACACATCATATACACACACGCGCGCGCGCACATACACACACTCAGACACACGCAAACACAAATACATACACACACACACACATACTTACACACATACACACACACACACACAAACCCAC
Source organism: Oratosquilla oratoria (assembly GCF_046742065.1). Taxonomy (NCBI): domain Eukaryota; kingdom Metazoa; phylum Arthropoda; class Malacostraca; order Stomatopoda; family Squillidae; genus Oratosquilla; species Oratosquilla oratoria. Next base: position 24,910,139 of record NC_134810.1, read on the forward strand.
AGACACAACCACCTATACACACAAGCATACACTTACACACACATAAACACACACACAACCAACTATACACACAAGCATACACTTACACATAAACACACATTCACAAACACATACGTGCGTGCACACACACACACACACACGTTGCCTACACGTGCACATACACGCATATACACTCATTCACACCCACACCCACAAACACACACACACATATGCACACACAGACATAAACACCCACACACACGCGCGCGCGCACAAACACACACACACACACACACACACTCGTGGCGCAGTGGTTAGAGTTCCCGGCTGCCACTACGGTGGTATGTGTTTGAATCCCGCCCATGGCGGAAATAATTTCAGTATCGCTGCGCTGCGGGTCGTTACTCCAACTTTCGTGGGCGGGGAGTTGGGTGTGTGTGTGCGTGTAAGGTCACAGCATTACCCATAGATCGGTCATATATGAGCTTTGAGCTCTCTTCCAGGAGGGAAATAGCTGTCGATCACGAGTCCAGCACGTGATCCAAGACCATGGCGAATCACACAGACACACGCACAAGCATGCGCCAATGCAGACATAAACACAAACACATGCGCGCGAGGACACACACACATCCATGCATACACACATATAGACAGACATACACATACACTGATACACACACACACACACACACACACAGAGGTCAGGTTAGGTCAAACCAGGTTAGGTCATTTCTGTCTGTACCACTTTCTCGTGCTGAGGTCCTTCAGACATGCACGTCAGATAGAAAGCACTTTTAACTGGAGCATTTTACCTATTGTAAATTTAAAAAAGCAAATTTAACGGGATCATTTCATCTGTTGTAACACATATAGTGTTATGAGAAAATAAATTGAAAATTATTTCTGGATGGTTATGAAATAAACTTGGTAACTTCTGAAAATGTTCAGTCAATCACTCAATCAACTATTTAAGTTCACTACTGAACAAAGTCCTTTTCCATGCCATTCCATGACTCGTACAACTTCGTCAACTTCTGCCACGTCATCCCTGAAAACTTCTTTTAAGTTACTGAATGAAATACAAAATGAAGTTTGAAAGTGACTTCATCTAAATTGCTGACAAAATTCTGTGACCATTGTCAACCATTCTTAAAATATTTATCCAAATTTAATTTGAGTGATGTTGCGATTAAGGAAATAGAGAAGCAAGAAAACAAAGAAGGAAAGAAAAAGGAAGAAAGAAACAAAGAAAGGGAAAATAAATAAAAAAAAGAGAAGAAAGAAAAAAAACAGAAAGAATGAAAAAATCAAAGAATCAAAGAAGCAACTCGATCAAAAGCAATACCTCCTTCCTAGGGTCCGTCCGTTAGCATTCATGAGTTCAACGCGTTTCAAAGAGACCTCAGTGGTTTCTACGTCCACCATTGGTTCGATACATCATCAATTGATTGATTGATTGATTGATTGGGCGGTGACTTTGCTCCGTCGGCAGGTGGCGAGTCTGGAACAGAAGTCGGGGAACAGTTAGTTGGTTGAGGAGGAGTCTATACCAGGAGGCGCTGAACAGCTTCAACCCAACACGTCACCTTTGCCCTATGTACATGCACTTTGGGGCCTGTTGGGGTGGTAGATAATACACAGTCACTGCTAGGAATTGGAGAGGAGTGCGGGACTCGAACCTGCGACTAAGAGGAAGATGCGAGACCCGTGTGGTTGTGATCATTATAGGTCTGGATGCATTTTGTTTGTTTATTTGTTTATTCATTGATTCATTTACTTCGTTTGCTTATTTATTTATTTATTCATTTATCCATTCATTTAGTTTTTCATTTTCTAATTATCTATGGCAACGGCAGACACAGTTCTTGAGACTAAACTTGTCACGCCATCGTCAATACTGACTGACAATTTGTCTTTTGTCTATTAGTCTTCCGGCTACGCTGACGAGGACTCATGACGATAGGTTCTCCTCCGGAAGGTGCAAGGGCGAATGAATCCCTCGAGGGAGTGAACATCCTCGAAGAGACTCGAGTTTCAGGGCCATCAGTCACTCCCTCACCACTTCAACTCCGCGTCCTCAGATCACGATGTCCAGCTTCGATCAATTGCCTCCAGAAGAGATTTGTTCAGCAAATCGAAATGTCTACAATTACCTGGCCCGCTTGTTCATTCACTTCGTTGTTTAGCTATCTGTTCTTAGCATATGACCTAATTATGGACCAAAAGGTCTCGTGTTGGTGTCTTCGGTAAACCTTTGTAAGTGGGTGAAGCCAAAGAGACAAAGGTCAACACGGAGAGATCGGGGTAAGCAGGAGGAAGGGTGGGACCGGAAACCAGAAACTTTAGGCGTGGATATCAAGTCCCGGACTATCTCCGGCTGACCAAAAATGGACGGTGACTCATCATGACCATCCTCCTCTGGGGCTGCACTTCTTGTCCGTTAGCCGCGAATTTCCTCCGCTTCTCAGCAGTGATTCCCAATTTTCATTTTTCCTTGTTTCTTTTTCCCTTTTTTTCTTTTTTTCTTTGTCATTTATGTTTATGCGATCGTAAGTTGACCAAACGAAAGACTTCGTTTGTAAGTATGTGATAAATTCTAAACATATTCATTCCTCATACACATGACTTCGTTATATAAATTATTCAGGCGTACCCTTGGTACAACACAAGGATTAGACTAAATACCTATTCTAAAATATTCATCTTTCAAAGTTATAGCTGTTCGCGACTTTCTATTACATTCCTTTTGCCGTTGAGTGGAATTCTTTTCACAACCATAGTGACGACTGCTGATGACCTTGAACTGGGTCGTGACAGGCCGCTGCCTGAGTGGGCGTTGATGTTGGTGAGTCAGTCCTAGCTCACGATTGTGTTTTGTGGGTTTCCCCTTTGACCCGGGCCACGCGTTAGCCTAGTGGATACCGTGTCGAACTCATGAGCAGGTGGTCGTGAGTCTGATTACCGGGACCCGCTGGGTGCTTCCTGAGTTGGTTCCTGACAGCCCTGGCCAGGCGGGGAGGCGACCCAACATCGGTTTAAAAACCCAGCGGCTTGCTACAACTGACAGGACTTGCCCTACCAGGGGTTTCTCACTTCCCATTTCGTGAGATTGAAATGGTGAGTTTCCCTTAGATTCCCCAATTAGTGTCTTAGTGACTTTAGTGATACCCATACGGACCAGAGACACGTAGTATTCTTTTATGATTGGAGACTGATTTAACACCCCGCCCCCCCCAAAAAAAAAAAAAAAAAAAAAAAAAAAAAGGCTGATCACTTTTAGCTTCTTCTCTCCCACCATTCTACTACTTCCTTTGCCACGTCTATAACTCCACTTCTGCGTTGCTATATCACCCCCAAGGATAGAAGCATATTTTATAGCCGGTAAAATACAAAATACAAAACACCCTAAAACCCCAACCTCATTCTGTTGACTTGACCTCATCTAGCCCTACTTGACCAAACCCTTCATAGCCCTAACCCAGCCCGAACACAAACGTCTATTTCGTTTACCCTTGACTACCCTGGAGAAGGAAAGGTCCCACCCGTCCCTCCGAGGCTTAATAAGGGACACAGGGGCTTAAGCTTCACTCACCGTGATGTGTGTGTTGGGGCATCCCTGACACACGAAGCAGGGCTCGTCAGGGGTCCAGTCCTGAGGCTCGATCAGGTCCCTCTCCATCCCTGACGCCTCCTCTTCCCCTGTCCCCGAAGTCAGGGCCTGGTCGCCCGGGTAGAGGTCTGTCCGAACTTTTAACCAAGTCGCCTCTCCCATCAGTTCCTCAAGCACGCGTTCCAAACCTGTGGGTCAAGAGGTGGAGGTTGGTTACTCATAAATAACATCATAAAAAGAAAAAGAAAGAATATATATATATATATATATATATATATATATATATATACATATATATACATATATATATGTATATATATCATATATATATACACACCCACGCACACACACACACACACACACACACACACACACGCACACACACACATATATATATTATATATATATATATATATATATATACACACTTATATAAATGAATATAATATATAATAATATAATACATAATATATAATATAAATAAATATATACACACTTATATAAATGAATAGATAATTAAGTATATAAAACAAAGAAGTCTTAACTATAATTACATGAACTAGAACATAAGAACATATGAATGGAGGAGACTGCAAGAGACCATAAGGCCTCCACTAGGTAGTTCCATGTCCACAAATATCATAAAAATAATACAGAATAGATAAATAGAAAAATAATAGAATAAAAAATTCTTAACTATAATCACATGAACTAGAACATAAGAACATAGGAATGGAGGAGACTGTAAGAGACCATAAGGCCTACACTAGGCAGTTCCATTACCCCCTGCCATCCATATCCATAAAGTGATCTCATCTTCTCTTAAAACCAATTGTTTCAGTGCTCTCTACATGGTTACTAAGTCTGTAGTTACTATAGTTACATGAAGTAATTCTTATAACATTCTTGTAAAATTGAATAAAAAATCTTAACTATGAT
>NC_134810.1:24919669-24922169 GCF_046742065.1 Oratosquilla oratoria
AAGGAGAGAAGGGAGGAAGGAGAAAAGAAAGAAAAAAGAAGAAAGGGAGGAGGGAAGGAACGCAGGAAAGAAAAAATGGAGGAGGAAAAGAAGGAAAGAAAGAAAAAAGGGAGGAGGGAAAAAGGAAACAAAAAAAGAAAAGAAGAAAGGGAGGAGGGAAAGAAGAAAGGAAGAAAGAGAAGGAGGGAGGAAGGAAGGATGGAAGAAAGGAAAGTAAAAGAAAAAAGAAATAGGGAGGAAGAAAGGAAAGAAAGAAAAGAAGAAAAGAAGGAAGGAAGGAAAGATGACAGGGAGATTCACTCATGATGGAACATATTAAGGGAAAGCCCAGATCGTGTTGGTGGAGATGTTGATTGTGGCTGTGGTGGTGGTGGGGAACCCCTCCCCCCTCCTTCCCAGTCAAATACCTGTTGTACTGGACTTACTTTGAGAGGAAAAAGAGAGAATGCGAAGGAGGAAAACGAAGAGGAGGATCATGATAAGGAGAAAATGGAAGAGGAAGGGGAGGAAGAAAGGGAAGAAGAAGAGGAAGAGGAAGGAGAGGAAAAAGAGGAAGAAGAAGAAAAAGCAGAAGTAGTAGCGATAGTAGTATTACAAGAAGAAGAAGAAGTGTCCTAGAATTTCCAAGAACAAGAACAAGAACAAGAACGAAAACAAGAAGAACAGCAGTACGAACAAGAACGAGAATGAGAACAAAGAAAAGAACAAGAACGAAAACAAGAAGAACAAAAACACGAACAAGAACACGAACGAAAATAAGAACGAGAACAAGAACATTAACACAGACAAGAACAAGAACGAAAACAAAAAGAACAAGAGTACGAACAAGGAAAAAAGGGAGAATAAGAACAAAGACTAGAACAAGAACGAAAACAAGAAGAACAAAAACGAACAAGAACACGAACGAGAATAAGAAGAACGACAAGAACAAGAACGATAAAAACAAGAGCAAAAAAGAGAACAAGAAGAACATTAACACAGACAAGAACAACAATGAAAACAAGAGCAAGAACAAGGACAAGAACAACGGCCTTCACCGCCCTCGCCCAGCAGGTAAACTCAATATGGAATTCCTCACCAGAAGAGGCCCCCTCGAACGGTCTCCTTCCCCCGTGGGAATAGAGTGTGTGTGAGATTCACCACATTTTTGGATCATGTGCATGGCCCGACCTACGGGTAATGCTGAGAACTTACGCGCTCACACATACACATACACACACACACACACACACACACACACACACACACACACACACACACACACACACACAAACACACTCGACTCGGTGGTGCGGTTGGTAGAGTCTCCGACTGTCACTACGGCGGTCCGGGTTCTAATCCTGCCCAGGGCTGAAATAAGTTCAGTACCGCTGCGCTTCGAGTTGTTACTCCAACTCTCGTGGGCGAGGAGTTGGGTGTGTGTGTGTGCGTGTAAGGTCACAGCATTGCCCAAAGATCGGTCATATGAGCTCTGAGCTCTCTTCCGGGAGGGAAATAGCTGAAGATCACAAATCCAGCGTGTGATCTAAATACACATAAACATAAGCATAAAGCTCCTTGCCCATCACGTGATAGTTGAATTGCCAGCTTGCAGCTCAGTGATACTGAAACTTTTTCAGCACTGGACGGGACTCGAACTCGGATCGCTGAATTAGCGATTGATAATGATACTACTACATCGACGAGCCGCGCGCGCGTGTGTATGTATGTATGTGTGTGTGTGTGTGTGTGTGTGTGTGTGTGTGTGTGTGTGTGTGTGCACATGTATTCAGACATGATCATGCTTCATGTACATGCATGTAAGCGTACCGTTTCGGGCTGTTGTTGTCATGGATTGCATTTGACCAGCGCTTCTATCCTTTTGAACAATCTCGCGCCGCCGCGGCGTCGCCCTGAGGCCGTCCGGGCCTCCCAGATCCTGGACCGCGTAAGGTTTTGCTGGCACGTGGGATTACCGTGGTTGGAAGACCTTGGGTGGGTGGGTGGACATGCCTGTAGTAGGCTATGGGTACCTCGGAGGTAATGGGGGGTAGACGTATAGATCACGGGTTACTCTGAAGAAGTTTGGTTAAAAAAAAAAAAAAAAAAAAAAAAAAAAAAAAAAAAAAAAAAACAAAAAAAAAAAAAAAAAAAAAAAAAAAAAAAAAAAAAAATCCAAGGCAAAAATGAATTCCGGAAACTTGAATTTTTTTTTCTTTTTATTATTGTGAAGGACGAGGAGGACGAGGAGATGAAGGGCAAGGAGGAGGAAATAGTGGAACAGGGGAAGCGGAGGAGGGAGAGGCGGAAGAGAAGGCGGCATAACGGGATATTCTATCAGGGCTCCTATCCATCCATCCTCCATCCCCCATCCATCTCTCCATCCATCCATCAACGCCCCATCCATCCATCCATCCACACCATTCCATCCTTACATCCTCCATCCACCCCCCATCCGTCCATCCATTTATCCATCAATCAATGCATCATTTGCGTGTCCTGAGGACACACCTGCGGAAGT
>NC_134810.1:24929669-24932169 GCF_046742065.1 Oratosquilla oratoria
GACCCCTCTCCACTCGCCTTCGGGGGGGATTATCCATAAGGATAGAAGCGCTGGTAAATTACAGCCCTAAACAACAACAACAGTGCCGTTACTGCGATACTTGATAAGTCATAACAATAACAGAAGAACAACTCGAAAAAGCGGGACAAGTTCTTCATTGAGCGCTGAAGAACACTATCACGAACAAAGTTTCTAGAGTAGAGTCCCCTTCACACTAGGCTCATTCTCTTTAACTATTGTGAATCACACTGGGCTAATGACCGTCAACTATCGTTAATCTGAATGGTTAGAGGAAGACTTCCCATAAAGTATCTGTTTCGAGAAATCGAAGCTTCTTGACCCGCCTTTCGTCACGTAGCCCACATACTTATATATTACTGTTTCTTATGCCCTGAGAGAACATTTCCATCACTGAACAGAATCTTCAGGTATCCACTAGCTACCACTGGTTTTAGAACTCTATCTCCACTTGCGCGCTGGTGGCGTCATCGGAAGCGTGCTGGTCTCGCATTCACTTAGTTGTAGGTTCGAATCCCGCACTCCTCTCCGATTCCCAGCAGTGACTGTATATTACCCATCCCTACAGTCCCTAACGCGCATCATACTCTTAGGGCAAAGGTGACGACTTCGGCTGCAGTTACTCAGCGCCTCCTGGCGTAGGCTCCTCACCTCCACTTGGAGAGCTCTCAGATTTCCCCAGTGGGATGCGTGGTGGCAGATGGGCTGTAGTCGCCATTTTGAGAACCACTGTGCTGGATGTAATATAGAAAATATTCTTTATAATCCTTTTCCCCTAATGCTTGCTTAAAAAAAAAAGCTAATTTCAAAGCATAGTATTTTATCCATAAAATCATGTACCTTTTTTTTTCTTTGTGAGGTTATACACAAAATTGCAATATGTTTTACAGTAAGCTATTGTATTACATGCATTTTGTGACCTGAGAAAATACTTTGTAATCCTATAAAATATTCTATTTGCAGAAATACTGCATTTTTACAGGAAATCTCTGGAAAATGATAATGAAAAAACAACAAAAAACAAATAAAACAGGACTTTTGTATACATATTCCGTATTTTCTAAAGAAGATACTGTATTTCAAATTACAGTACTTTTATGAATTATATTATGCAAGGAGTAATTTTTTCCCTGACCCTTTTAGTGAGGGTATATGCAAAGTTTCAACAAGTTTTTATACTAAATATGTTTTACGACTTAAGTGTCTCGTAATCCTTTAAGTTCTTTAATATATTTACAGGAACACCATATGTTTTACAAAAAACTTGCGTGAACATTTTACTTGCATTTTTTCCGTAAGTTGTATTTTTTTCTTTCTTTTAAAGTGTGAAACTAACTGAGGGACACAGGAAGCTCAACATTGATGTTGGTGTAGTTCACAGGCACGCGAGTCAACAGCGTGGGAGAACACCATGTTCTTCTTAAGTTCTTTAGCGGTGAAAATTTGTAACATATGGAGAACACCGTGTTCTTCTTATGATCTTTAGCGGTGAAAATTTGTAACATATGGAGAACACCATGTTCTTCTTATGTTCTTTAGCGGTGAAAATTTGTAACATATGGATAAATTATGTAGCCACCAAATACCAAAAACGGTGAACATTTGTAACATATGGAGAACACCGTGTTATTCTTACGATCTTTAGCGGTGAAAATTTGTAACATATGGAGAACACCATGTTCTTCTTAAGTTCTTTAGCGGTGAAAATTTGTAACATATGGAGAACACCGTGTTCTTCTTATGATCTTTAGCGGTGAAAATTTGTAACATATGGAGAACACCATGTTCTTCTTATGTTCTTTAGCGGTGAAAATTTGTAACATATGGATAAATTATATAGCCACCAAATACCAAAAACGGTGAAAATTTGTAACATATGGAGAACACCATGTTCTGCTTAGGATCTTTAGCGGTGAAAATTTGTAACATATGGAGAACACCATGTTCTTCTTATGTTCTTTAGCGGTGAAAATTTGTAACATATGGAGAACACCATGTTCTTCTTATGTTCTTTAGCGGTGAGAATTTGTAACATATGGAGAACACCATGTTCTTCTTATGTTCTTTAGCGGTGAGAATTTGTAACATATGGAGAACACCATGTTCTTCTTATGTTCTTTAGCGGTGAAAATTTGTAACATATGGAGAACACCATGTTCTTCTTAGGTTCTTTAGCGGTGAAAATTTGTAACATATGGAGGACACTATGTTCTTTAGTGGTGAAAATTTGTAACATATGGAGAACACCATGTTCTTCTTATGTTCTTTAGCGGTAAAAATTTGTACCATATGGATAATTATGTAGCCACCAACTACCAAAAACGACGAAGAGCTCGTGCCTACGGATCTTTACGAGAATCAGGAACTCATTACCACGTCGGATGCTCGCTGGCCGAACAGATTAGAGTATCGCTACTTGCGGCGGAAGTCGAGGTGACGGTCGTTTGAACCCTACCGCGAGCGAGTTGGACCAGGGGCATGG
>NC_134810.1:24952169-24969669 GCF_046742065.1 Oratosquilla oratoria
GGCAGGTTCCACTATATTCCTACAGACAGAAAGAGATAGAAAGAGAGTGAGAAAGAATACAGACAAATTGTACTGCTACTACAACAAAGAGTGTATTTATTTATTTATTTATTTTTTGCCACGGTTATAAGCAAGCCACCAGAGAGGCAACGGAGTGTGGATTGCCCATCTTTGGATCTAAAGAAAGTATTTGATCAAGTGCCGCGCAAAAGACTTCAGCGGGAGTTGTGCGGTATCACTGGACTCGGAGACGAATTGCTGAACTGGATGGAAGACGGCTGGAAAAGAGGAGATAGATGAAGATATCAACTGAGAAAGAGAGAGTAAAGAGACAGAGATAGAGAAAGAGAGATAGAGAGGAGAGTCGTGGTGGAAAGGGAGTTGAGAGGTAGGGTTGATGAAAGATTATTAGAATGGTTTGGACACATGGAAAGAATGAGTGAGGAAAGATTAGTAAAAGAGGTGCGGAAGGCAGAGGTGGAAGGAGTGAACATGAGGGAGCGACCAAGGACGAGATGGATGGATGGGGTAAAAGGGGCATTGGAAAAGAGGGGAATGTCTGCTAAGGAAGAAAGGGAGAAGACAGATGATAGGGGTGAGTGGAGAATAGTTGTGTATGGATGATGCTGTGATGCATGGAAGGGAGTGGGTGGGGGATGGGAGGTTAGGGAGTATGTATGAATGATATTTTGACACAACCCGGAAATATTTCTCTACGTTTTCTCTTTTTCTGCATGAGGGTACGGAGAAGGGGGGTCGCCGATTAAATGAAACGGCCTTGCTGTGAATGTGCTGCGTCTTGCTATATTGCTTCTGACCCAGGGCATTGGGCGAGATGGAGGGATGACTAGCCAAGAAAAGAGGGAGGGAGGGGTGCTGAGTAGGAGTGGAATATGTGGGATGAAATGAGAGGGAGTGCATTTATGCCTTTGACTTCGGATACCTCCCTTGTAAGGGGGAAAAAGCTGTTATTATACTAGGTATGTTTATGTACGTATGTAAGTTTATATATATATATATATATATATATATATATATATATATATACATTATATATATATATATATTGTTGATATCAGTAAATCACAAAAATTGATCCCACACTCAAAATATTCATATTTACACACACACACACACACACACACACAAAACACACACACACACACACACACACACACACACACACACACAATATATATATATATACATATATACATATATATATCTGTGTGTGTGTGTGTGTGTGTGTGTGTGTGTGTGTGTGTGTGTGTGTGTGTGTGTGCATGTGTGTGAGTGCGCGCGTGAAGAATCGCTTGGGACCTTGCCATCACAGTTGGACGAAATCTGCGATTAGATAAAAAAAAAAAGTCAGTCAGTCGGAGTTTGAAGACCGACATTTCACTCTGATGCATAATAGCCAAAGGAAGACAACACAGAAACGTTTGGGGTGAAGTGGAATTAGAGCAGAAAAGGGACTCAAAGGGGCGACGGGAGCGGAGGGGGTGGGGGTAGGGGCAAGAAACGCAAACTTTTGAAATAAAGAGAGGAAATTGTCGAGCGAAAACGTATGTGAATTCAAAACAAAGTTTGGTAAGGAGAGGCGCAATAACGGGGTCCCGCGAGTGTAGCTCGTTTCCTGTAAATCACGATTAGGTAAAGATAAATAGTTAAACACACGCACACGCGCACACACACAAAATGTGGCCACATATGATAACTTGTAAGAAAGAGGACCCCATGAGTGTTGCTCTTTTAAAGCATAAAAATTACGCAAAAAACAATTAGGCAAATACACACATACGTGCACACACACACACACACACACACACACACACAATGAGGCCACATATGATAACTTGTAAGAAAGATAGGACCCCACGAATATTGCTCTTTTAAAGCACACAAATTACATAAGCACAATTGGTTAAATACACACACACGTGCACACGCACGCACACACACCTTCACACACACACGCACACACACACACACACACACACGCACACACACATACACACACACACACGTGTTTCTCGTGTCTTCCTTTCTATTATTTCTTTATTTTCTTCCTCATTTCCTCTTCTCTTATCCTTTCATTCTTAATTCCATTCCAGTATGGTTTAAACTTCGTCTCTTCCACTTTCGCCCTCCTCCTTCATTCCATCGTCTTTTCTAAGGTTCATTCCATCCCCCTCTCCCACTCCCCTTCGGAGAACTCCCCTGGGCTTTGTTTCTGTATCCCCCTCTTCCTCACTTGTCACTTGTCCCCACCTCCCCCTTGTCCCTCATCAAATGAAGGACCTTCTTAGAACAGACTACCCTCCCAACCCCCAAGAAAGAAGCCGGAAGCTTCAAATCCAGAATATCATATTATCTCTCTTCCCATACCTTCGTTCTCTTCCCCCTTCTTCCTTCCCCTCCTATCTTCCCCTTTCTTTTCCTTCCTCCTCCTCCTCTATCTCCTCTTTCTTCCCCTTTCTTTTCCTTCCTCCTCCTCCTCTATCTCCTCTTTCTTCCCCTTTCGTTTCCTTCTACTCCTCCTCCTCCTTCCCCTTTCTTTCCCTTCTCCTCCTCCTCTTTTTCCTTCCTTTCTTATCTTCCGTTTTCTTTTCCTTCTCATCCTCCTTCTCCTCTTTTTCTTCTTCTCCTCCTCTCCTCTCGTTCTCCTCCTCATCTTCCTTCCCCTTTTATCTTCCTTTTTCTTTTCATTCTCCTCTTGTCCTCCTCCTCCTCCTCCTTCCTTTCTCATCTTACCTTTTCTTTTCCTTCTCCTCTTCCTCCTCCTCTTCTATCTTATTTTTTCTTTTCCTTCTTCTCCTCCTCCTTTTCCTTGTCCTTTTATTTTTTCCTTCCATTTTCTTCTCCTCTTCTTCATTTCTTTCTTGCCCTCTTATATTCCCCTTTCTTTTCCTTTTCCTCTTTCTCCTTCTCCTCCCTCTCGTACTACTCTTTCTCGCCTTCTCCTTCCTCTTTTTTCTAAAATCTCTTCCTTGTTTTTCATGAAACACACACGTACGCACAAGCACACACACACACACACACACACACACATACACGCACACACACACACGAACATACACACACACACACACACATACACGCACACACACACACGTACATACACACACACACACGTACATACACACACACACATGTACACACACACACACACACACACACACACACACACGCACACACACACACGTACATACACACACACACACGTACATACACACACACACATGTACACACACACACACACACACACACACACACACACGCACACACACACACACACGCAAGAATATACTAAAGACTGGCACACATACCTACACCATTTATACACAACACACACATAACACTCATACGATATTCACATACCACGTGTCCAGCATTCACAGGCTACACAACGCTTAGAGAAGACAAAACACATCATATAATTATGGAGTAGAACATTGCGCATTTAAATGACAATAAACGTAGTTCCCATTATAAAACTAGAATATTATACATCCTTCCCATTCCTCTGAACCTTCTCCAGACTATTGGAGATAATCATATTATAGGAAATCAAACCGCACGTGTCACAGTCATTTAGCCAACATGGCCTCAATAGAGCTAGTTCCCTGTACATTGCTCACAATCCTAACAAAACAAATATTGAGTGGTTTTAATTTGAGGGGATATCACGAGTTATTGGGACGATGCAAACCCATAAAGACCTCAGTCCATAACAATGTCGAGTGAAAAAATAATAATAATAATAATGAAATAATAATAATGAAATAATAATAATGAAATAATAATAATAATATGATAACAATAATAATATAATAATAATATAATGATAATAATAATAACAATAATAATAATAATGATAATAAAAACAAATAAATATATAAAGAATCAGACAAGTAAATAATTACTGAATAAATGAATAAGTAAATATATATGAATAAACAGATAAACAAACAGATAAATCAGTTCTATTGCTCAACTCAGACAACCACGAATTCACGATCTAATTCATCACGTCTACCACCATGACTGCCAACACAGAAAACCCACCACCACCACCACCACCACCACAACCACCGCCACCAATCTCTCTGCCATCTCTGTCATAACTACCACCACTATCACCATCACCACTATCACGACTGTGAACACAAATGTTCCTATCATCACCGGTGTTGCTACCTTTACATCTACAATTGTCCTCAAACAACAACAACAACAACAACAACAACAAACAACAACGACAACAACAGCAGCCACCACAACCACCACCAGCACTAACGCCACCACCACCACCACTTCCACCACCACTTCCACCACCACCACCTGGGGGTCGCAAAAGCAGAGGCTTTGTCAATTACGAAATGGATGTGGGGAGTGATTAGCCAGGTGGCTCCACCGCACACCTGACAGGGTGGGAGCGGTGGGAGGGGGAGGGGGAGGGGGAAGGTGGAGCAAAGAAGGGGGAGAACGGATAATTGCTGGTGGGGGGAAGGTATTTCAGGCCAATGGGGAGGGGCCGTAGGGGAATGGGGAGGCAAGGGGAGCGATAGGGGAAGTGATTGCGAGGCATTAGGGGTGAGTGGGTCTTCTAGGGAGGGAAGTAGGGAGGGAGGGAGGGAGGGAGGAAGGGAGGGAGGGAAGAAGGGAAGGAGGGAGGGAGGGAGGGAGGGAGGGAGGGAAGGGAGGGGAGGAGAGAGAGAGAGAGAGAGAGAGAGAGAGAGAGAGAGAGAGAGAGAGAGAGAGAGAGAGAGAGAGAGAGAGAGAGAGAGGAAAGAGAGGGAAATAGGGAAGGAAGAAGGGAGGGGATAGAGGGAAGGACGGGAGGAAGGGACTGGATGCCGAATTAAGTTTACAGTTCCTTTGATCTAGTGGAATCCTGTGTAGCCTTTTAGGAAACGGGTGAGCCAGCCACGGACTAAGGATGTCCTCTGGTGCAGCTGGTAATAGCTGGTTGAAAGTCTGGCAGTTTAGTGCCTGGTCTTTGCCCAGCGAGAGCGGGGTACTGCCTCTTTAAATTTTATATAGTGCACATTTTAAGGATTTTGATGACATCCCTACGGGCCAGAGTCACTCAACATTTATGCTTATCATTGGACACCGACCTCTACTCAAAAAGAATAAAATAGGTAAATGAATGCATGAATAAATAGATGAATAAGTGAACAAATAAAATAATTGATGAATAGATGCATGATCAATAAAGATGAATAAATTAATAAATAAATTAATAAGAAATGTATAAATGAATGAAAATCTAAATAAAAACGAATTAATGGATAAATAGATAAGTACATGAATAAATACAAGTATAGATAGATAAAGTGTTGATGACGTTTAAGTTGTTCTATCCTTCCATCCTTACTGTCTCTCCTTAAAAGATTTTCCTTGACCACCCCCATGACGTCACCTGTTTGGGGCGATGACGTCACCAAAGATAGAAGCGCTGGTTATTGCTGACAAAAATCTCTCCACCCAGCGAGACTCTTCAGACGAAGAACTCACCCGGAAGGCTCGTTTCACATGTATCGACGTTTCGCTGTGCGCCGTCCACGACACGACGTCGTGCACTCAGATAATCATGGTTGCCGTTCATGACCGTGGTCGTGACGTGCGAAAACTTCCATAGACATGGTTATTGGACAGCACGACGTCGTGTCGTGGACGGCGAACAGCGAAACGTCGATACGTGTGAAACGAGCCGAGGCAGACTTGAGTTCGATGACCCGACGGTTGAAGTCTCCGAAGTGGGCGAAGAACGAAGCCGTAGAGGTCTCCGACTCCAGCTTGGCCAGCTGCCACCCACACAGCCAGCTAGACACAGCGCTGCCCCCAGTTCCTACCCTCTGGCGATTTAATTCAGGTGAGGGTCGGGTTGACTTTTCGCAGTACGCCGTCTACGGCACGACGTCGTCCTCTTAGATATGGGTGTCTATGTATATTTTCACTATTGGTCGTGGTCGTATAGTGTGAAAGCGCCCATAGACATTCATAGTTATTTGACAGCACGACGTCGTGTTGTGGACGGCGCACGACGAAAAGTAGATACATGTGAAACAAGTCTAACGGGGTTCTAGCCTTTACTGTGTTCAAAGAATTAAACACAAATATACTGACAAGTGAAGTAGGTCAGAAATCTACGCCAGGAGGCGCTGAGCAGCTGCGGCCGAAGCCATCACCTTTGCCCTATAATGCGCTTGGACTGTTGGGGGAAAGTAACAATCACTTTTGGAAATCGGACAAAAGTGCGGGATTCGAACCCACAACCAGAAAGGATGTGGCCAAGTCGGTATAGAGATCAGGTAACTTGTCGTCCAGAAAACCTGGAGATTAGAATGGAAAAGGTACACGAAGACATACTGGCTTATCTATAAGACTTGCAGATCTTTTTTGTAAGTATGGAAAATGAATTAGTACAATTTTACTTTGTGTTCGTCAGGACTGGGGGGAAGGTTTTAGAAGTAAGGTACGTAATGTAAGGGAAAGGTTTAAAGGAAAGCTGGTAAGTGCCTCATGGTGGACTCCCAAATGTGACTGAAGACACAGGCGTGAGAATATCCACAAGGATAGAAGGACTGGTAAACTATACTCCAAACCACCAACTCACGACACGTGGTCGTTGAATTTATGTATCTTTAGCTGTTGAATATCTTTGAACATTTCTACTTACATTGCTTCCCATCTATTATTGTTGTAAACAAGTCTGTATTAGCGTAACGACAATGCAAATCATGATTTTTTACAGTTATGATGCAATGTAATGTGTCAAGCTTTGGTGTCTTGCAGGGTGGGTGCACTTACGTTACAAAGACATACGTAGCTTAACCACTTATGCAGCAGTTCATCGTTCAAATAAAACTTATTATGCTAAAAGTGGCAGATATAAGGGTCGAAAAATATATTTGAAATAAAAACATTACATACGCTCGTGCGCGCGCGCACACACACACACACACACACATACACACAAACAAACATATACATCTAATCAAGCATACACACTCTTACTTCTGCTACTTTGACCTTTCGCTTTCATCCGGTAAGTCAGCTTATGGAAACACCAAACGAGACAGGCAAACAACGACACACCACGGCACGTAAAGCGGACATCACCTCAAAAAAAAAAAAAAAAAAAAAAAAAAAAAAAGGTCACACTTGAGAAAAAGTAATTGTAGATGAATCTAGGAATACCTAGAAATTCTAGGAATACCCAATCAGCTTCTTTCCTACCACATCACGTGTGCACCAGCGACCTTTCTCTCAGCGATGATACCTGTACACAGCGGTAGTATAGGATGTTAAAAATACCTGAACTTGTAGGCATTTCTCCTTGCATTAAATATTGTAATCCTTTCGTTTTAGACCCATGAAAGACTTAAAACAACAAAAGACCGAACAGAGCTCTTTCTTACATAAGGGCACAGTCACACCAAGCTTACGATCTGTTTCCGACCACCGGCAACCAGGTCGTCGCCGGCTAGTTGGTAATAAGATAGATAAAGAGATAGATCGACAGATAGAGATAGATATATTACAACACATAATGAATAGTCCCCAGTACATAGATTTTCCTCTCATCAACCAGATTAACTTTTTCCATTTCAATTCCTTGCATAGGTTTTGTGTCGTCGACCGATCGCTTGATTTTCGGTCGAAGGTGGTCGGAAACAGGTCGTAAGCTTGATGTGACAGGGGCTTACGCAAGGGCATAAGGGCGTGTCCTATAATGATACTGCGAAACAGAATTTTACCTGTGGAACCAGACTTCTGGGACACATTTATCAATTCGCCGGTAGTCAATCGATACCATCCATACCAGTTGCAATAAAGTTACCAGTTATTCTATCAGTCACTATATGAGTATCTACTGGACCAACTGCTAACTGCAACCAACACACACAGTGCAATTTAGTGTAGAGGCGTATGCTGACATGTTCAATATTAAAAATGCCTTTACTTTCAGTTAATTCGCTACAACTGACAACTGAGCAACCTATCCACAGAGGCATCGTAGTCTATGTGTAGACCATGTAACATCGTTCCATATACATCTACTGTTGGTCGTCAGTATGCAACACAACTGTAAGACGGGAATTAACAATCTCGATAAGGTCTGCGTCACTCTTTACAGAGATGTTCGCTGTCCGAGCGGGTCAGAGCGTCGTTACTTGCAGCGGGATTCGAAGTGACGGCAGTTCGAACACTGCCTCCATCGAGTTGGACCAAGGGCATGGTGTATTTAATCCCACAATACAAGGTCCCCTGTAAGTGGCACCGTACTAGCTTTCTGATAGGGGGAGTTCACGACGTTAAACATGATCATTTCTTTAACTTGCGGTTTTCCGTCAATGAATTTCCCGTTATATGATGATGACAATGAAGAAGGGTTGGGTTGGGTTGGGCTAGGTTAGGTCAGGTCTGGTTAGATTAGGTTAGGGTAATAGTCTGCCTATATGATTACAATTGTGATTGCTATGTCGCAAACGCTTCTTAGGGTAATAGCGACTTCGATCTTCATCCTCTTTTGGCCGCAATGGCCTTGAGCTTGGGGGGACGGGAAGACGTGACAGAACTTCGGGTCTGGCGGCGACAGGGGGAATACCAGGTCCTCCTCCTCGTGAGGAGGTCGTTGTTCGACCACGACCAATAGTATCGTCGAACTTAAGACCTTGATTCTGGCTAACGATAAATGGTTTCATTCAGTTTCGAGAAGCCTTCGCTTCTTTGAAGACCGATTTATCGTCTGAAGGTGGAGCTGGCGACGGATTTTCAGCAAGGAAACGAAGGAAGGAGAAGAACCAGGCGATTCGCTCGATCTAACAGATCTCGAGATGATCCAAGCACCGAAGAGAACAGGTTCCGACGATGATGAGAGATCTTGCACAAGGAAATTAAAAAAAATCACAAGACCCTGGCGATTCGCTCGATCTGACAGACCTCGAGGTGACCCACGTATCGGAGATGACAGGCTCTCAGGGTGATTTGTGACAACAGTGATGCTCTTAGAGCATGTGTACTACTACGCTTATCATCTAGCTACTTAATCCTCACATAAAGTACCTGATTATGGCACTTTTGTCATCAAGATGAAACCTTTTGCCCTTTGATCTAGTATCTATTGCTTCATTTAATATCTGAACTACTTAAACGGAGGAAAAAGTTACCTGGAAGATTATCCACGCCTTTAATTACTTTAAAAGCCTTAACGGCCTCTTCCTCTCCCACCCCTATTCATAAAGGTTTACGAAAACCTTCCTTATTCACCCTTATACGAAAGACCAAGTTGGTGTAGCGCCGCGTGTCATATTTAGTTTTCTGTTTGAAGAATCCAAAGTGGACTTGGTACTTCGGCGTAGAAACTTGAGTGCTGTAAAGGACTATAAGTTCTTAGGATTCACGACAGATTCATCCTTAATAAAATCCTGCACTGTGGCTTTGGCTTACTTCAACGCATTCCCTCCCTCGATCCAGTAACCATTTCAGTAGGCGGTGATGACTGCACAGTGTACATAAAATGACACCCCTAGGGACCAGAACCACGCAACATTCTTTTATGATCAATTTCAACTTATGCGGGGTGATCTAATAGAGGTGTTCAAGTGGATTAAGGGCCCTAACAAGGATGATGCAGACAAGGTCATGTTATTAAGACAACAGGGCAGGACTTGCAGTAATGGATTTGAATTGGACAATTTTATATTTCAGACGGAAATAGACAAAAACTGGTTTACTATTAATAATATAGTGGTCAACGAATGGAATAGACTTAATGCCCATGTAGTGATCGCTGAAACTATCGGTTGTATTAAGAGAAGGTTAGATAACTTTATGAATGGGGATGATAGGTAATAATGGACATGAAACTGCCTAGCGTAGGCCTTATGGCCTCTTACAGTCTCCTTATGTTCTCCTTTCTATCCTTCCATAGATCTCACTCCTTTACCACCTCATTGACCCCACCTCCCCGGCGCGATGTTCCCCAGGATAGAAGCGCTGGTTTTCACCTGCGACATATTAAATTCTCTGGTAATTCTCTCTAGGTGGGTCGTCCTTAGGAGAGAAAAAAGAAAAAAAAAAAACTGGAGTCCAGAAACCATGATGGGATAAATGAAATTGTACGGAGACTCCTGGGATGGAAGGGACGAGGGTAGGCCAAGGCCAACACCCGTGACGAAGTTCCCATAGTCCTCTCCGAGTGAACCGTATGTTTTTTGTATATAATGGAGGATCAAACTGCCTCACTATTGTAACTCATGAGGACAAACACCGGACAGTGATCGAAACGTCGGGAATCCGGTGCATTTTATATATACTATCATATTTCACTTTATTTATTTTTCCTTTATTAGACGAGCACCGGGCTGTGCCCGTCCCGACTTTGCCTTTAGCGGCCTTGAGCGGCTAGATGCTCATCGTTCAATAACTTAACATTCTGTTCAACAAAATAACACATCTTTCCCTCATCCTATACCACAGTAAAAAAAAACCGTGAAATCACGTCGCCTTTTCTTCTGATTGGCAGGTCCTCAGTCGTGACGTCATTTCTCTTCTTCTGATTGGCTAGTCTTCAGCTGTGACCTCATGAGATATTTTCAGATTTCGATTATTTCTAAAACTATTATTCTTTACATATTAATATGCGCCGGCTTCGCCTACGGCATGGCTGCTTGGATTGCGGCGCTGCTCGCTTCGCTCAGGGGCGCTGCGCGCCCTGACCTTCGGCCAATTAAACATGAAAAACAAACAACCAAACCAATATGCTTTTTATTATCTCACAACAATACAATACAATACGTTTTAGAACATGTGTCTGTGTCAGGACTTTCTTCATCGTCATGGCCATCTCGCTGCCCCTTTAGGCTAAATATCATCTCCTTTAGCACATTTTTATTTCATTCACTTCTTCTTGGTTCTTCTTTAGCCTTTCGTTCCCTTCTTGATGTGTTTTGAAGTCCTCCATGTCGCTCATGAAATCCGTCACATCTTCATCTTCGTTTTCAACACGAAGTACGTATTCTGGGAGAATCGTCTCTTCGGCCTGTTCTTCGGTGAGCTCGTTAATGCGGAAATAACCCAAGCACAGTTCTTCTTTAGATTTCGTATCAGAATAACAATAATAGACTCATAGGCCACTTCGTGCAGACGTGCCCGGGGCAACCAAAACACACGAACTCAGAAACAGCATGAGAAGAGGAGATAAACACCATATGAAATATTAATATATTATTAGAAGTATGATATGATTGTTCTTTCTTGTTACTCAGTGTTCTTATGACCTGACCGTAGCCTCCAGCTCTGAGCTCCTCTTCTCTGGTGTTCTTTGTCATCTTGGGGCTTCTCAGAACCTGAAGGACTCTGGAGAGGTTCATCTTGAGGAATCTTTCTCGATCAGTGGTCCTAACCTAGGTCCTACCCGTACCCTTGTGTCTCTGCAACTCGCCCGTTGTCATAACTGAACTTCACTTTCTTCACGGGGAAATGAGGCTACATAACACAGTCATCCACATGACGACATTTCCTCCATGAGACGCGGTCGCTGAGGGTCCTTCAAAGACTCCTGTGGACGTTACTGGGAGTGCTCTTCTTATATCCCACAGCACTCCATGGAGACTTGGGCTCGTTTCATACGTACCGACTTTTCGCCATGCACCGTCCACGACATAACGTCGTGCTCTTAAATAATCATGGGTGTCTAGGAACACTTTTACACGTGGTCGTGGTCGTGACGTGTGAAAGCTTCTACAAACATTCATAGTTATTGCACGACGTCGTGTCGTGCTCGGCGCTCGGTGAAAAGTCGATACTTGTAAAAGGAGCCTTACAGGTACGAATGTCGGAGATAGCGTCGTAGAGGTCTCATGACCTCGGATACCGTACGTGTGCCGTCTCCATCTGGCGACGGAACGGACTTCACCAACGCTTCTATCCTATCGGTAGCAAGACGAGAAGAACATTACCAGCCACGTTACAAGGTGATAAGCTTACGACAGGAGGCGCTGAGTAACCGCGGCCGAAGCCGTCATCTGTGCGCTTGGAGTGTTGGTGTAGGAAACATACTCTGTTGGGAATCGGAGAGGAGTGCGGGATTCAAACACACAACTAAACGAGTGCGAGACCAGCACGCTTCTGATTACGCCACCTGGGAACCTAAGAATGTGTCTGTCAATAACTTTTGGCCACTTCTGTAGACCACCCGAGAATTTTTTTTTTTCCGTTTTATTTTATTCTTATATATTTTATTCCTTCATCTATTTATATATCTGTCATCATAATTATTGATTATTATTATCATTAATGATTATTATAATTATTACTGATTACTATTATTATTACTGATTATCATTATCACTGATTATTATTATTATTATTGTTATTATTATTATTGATTATTATTATCATTATTATTATTATTGATTATTATTATCATTATCATTATTATCATTGAATGTTTTTTCTATTTTTGTATTATCATTTTCCTACTAATCTACAGTAGTTCAGTCATATCCGGTCACACCAAAGCTCAACATCCTTTAACCACTTCAGAAGACCACCCGAGGATTTATATTATTTTTCTTTATTCTGCGAATTATATTATATTCTGTTCATTTATGTTTTTGCTTCATTTATTTTTTTTTTCTTATCAGTCAGTTCAGTCATATCCGCTTGTACCAAAGGCAAATGTCAAGATGATGCAACAAGTCAGAACAAAGGTTTGTCCGTCATTTTTTGTTTTGACAAAAGTAGAATAAAGTGATGACATAAACCCACTAAACTAAGTGATGATGTGAAGTCAACCGTATGATGATAAAAAAAAAAAAAAAAAAAAAAAAAAAAACGATGAACTACCTCGCTAGGTCCGCACACTTTTTATAGATGTTTTAGTAAATAGGCTACTAAACAATAAACATTATGATCATGATACTGAAAGTGGGACCTAGTTATGTTAACGGGAAAAGAGACGAAGTGATAATAATGACTCAGTTCTGCTTAACATAGTGAACTCCCTCCTATCAGGAGTCTAGGACGGTGCCTCTTACACAAGACTTTGTAGCGTGGAATCTGAATAAACCATGCCCTTGGTCCAACTTGCTGGCGACAGGGTTCGAACTGCCATCACCTCGACCTCCGCCGCAAATGGCGACGCTCTAACTAACACTATTATGATAACAAAGATAACAAATTAACCTTACCATCACAATGCCATCAAAATCATCATCGATGCCATTGCTCAGTAGCAGTTTCGTTACCGTTGCCCCTGTACAGGATAATAGCTGCGCTCGTGGTGTCCCGTTTCTGTGTATCCAGTAGATTAGCGTTTTAAGAGATAGCCGACTTGGCACTCCCCCCCCTCTCTCTCTCTCTCCCTCTCTATTTTCTATATACATGTACTGAGAATTCATGATTGCTTCGCCTAATCCTTCTCATACTGGGATATAACGTTTTAATATCGAAAAGACCTCACCAACCTGAGCATGACAACATTTGTTTGACAACTGAGGTTAAATCAGTTCCTGAGACTCGATCATGAGGAGAGTTGGGCGCTGCCGTGCAAATAGTTCGTCAAAGAACGAGGCGACGCTGAGATGACCTGACGGTTGTTGTATACTGAATCTACAAAATAACAACGACAATAACAATAATAATACAAACAACAATAGTAATAATGATAATAGTAATGGTAATTATAATTATGATACTGACGATGATGGTAATGGTACTAATGATGATAATGATAACAATGACGGTAGTGATAATGATGATGGTAATGATAACAATGACGATGGTAATGATAACAATGACGATGGTGATGATACTAATGGTGATGGTAATGATAATGATGATGGTGATAATAACAATGATGATACTGATGACGACATTGATGATGACATTGATTATGACTGATGATGACGACGACGATGATGATAATTAATAATAATGATGATAATAATAATAATAATAAATAGACAAATTAACGAATAGACAAAAACCAAAAAGGGCGGGTCCCCAGCCTCCCAGCCCCGTCCAACCCCCCAATTTATTCGCCTTGTATTGCACGTAGAGGGAACATGGTTGTGATGTTCTTATCCCCCGGCCACAAGGTGTTGGGGGAATACGAAGTGGTGGAGTCACAGGGGTGGCGAGTTTTAATGAATTCGTTCGATTTTGTCGGCGATCACCATCGATGTTATCCCTTAGGGAGAAGAGGTGGAGGCGGCAAAAGAGAGGTTTAAAATTAGAGAGTAGAGACTAAGAGTAACCAGCACTCTTCTTTGATTGGAGTCTGTTCTCCAGTCATTGAAGATTGTTGCGTGACTCTGGTCCGTAGGGGTCCGTAGGAATGTCACACTGAAGCCCCTGAAATGCTGATTGCATGAAGATGAAACAAGTCATTACTCCCGCCATTCGGTGTTGTACACAGGTAATTTCCTTTTGGTTGCTGCTGTCTTCGGCATCTTTGGTATTATGGTATCACCATCATCGTCACCACCATAACCACCACTACCACCACCATCATCATAATCACTTCCACCACCACCGTAACTACTACCACCATCACAGTCTCCACCACCATAACCAATAATACCCTATCACTATAACCATCATCACCACCACCACCACCACCACCTCTACCACCACCACAAATGCCACAATCGTTCTACCACTCCCTTCTTTACCACCTTGATAACCAGCAGCACTGCCCAAACGATGACGTCACGATTACCATTACATTACCATACACACACACACACACACACACACACACACACTCACACGCACACACACATTACACAACTCGTGGCACAGTTGGTACAATTCCCGGCTGCCACTACGGAGGTCCGGGTTCGAATTCCGCCCAGGGCTGAAATAATTTCAGTATCGCTGCGCTGCGGGTTGTTACTCCAACTCCCGTGGGCGGGGAGTTGGGTGTGTGTGTGCGTGTAAGGTCACAGCATTACCCACATATCGGTCATATACGAGCTCTGAGCTCTCTTCCGGGAGGGAAATGGCTGTCGATCACGAGTCCAACACGTGATCCAAAGACCATGGTAAATCACATCACAACCACTCGTCAAAGGCTCACATTAGGAGCCACTTCACTGTAACCTATGCACTAAACGTTCCAAAACAAACTCATCACCATCACCACCACAAACCTCACCACAATAACCTCATCTCCATTAAATCCTCCCCTTTCCACTCTTCCCTTATTCCATCCCTTCTCTGGATCCCATCCGACCCAGTCCAGAGCCTCAGAAGGTTCTTCCACCACAGCGGAGCCCAGCCAACACCAGTACCCCTATTAACTATTCCCATGGCAACAACCACTTCATAACCCTCAGGATCACAACTACCATTCCGACGTCATACCCTACCCAAGCCACCGTCTCGGTCCCTCCCTTACCGCACACCACATTCACCTCCCCTTAATATGCCTTTGAGAGGTGAAAAAAGGGGAAGGGGGGGGGAGCGAGGGGGTGGAGGAGGCTCGGCTACTGTCGTATTAATCACCTCCAGGCAGACATTGTACTGAATCGTCAGAAACGGGAGCAAAGTAAATTAAAAAGATGGACCGACTTTTACAGCTCGTTGCCATGGTGAGAGAGGGGGGGGGGGAGGTCGGGGGAGTGGGGGGGAGGGAAGGAGGGAGGGAGGGAGGGAGGGGGGATGCTAGCGGGCGACATAGGGAGCAAACATACAAAAGCTTTTTCATATAGGGATCACTGAGTCGCTTTTGGGTCGGGAGTGGTGTAGGGTGGGAGGAGGAGAGGGCTAGTGGAGGGGATGGGGAGGGAAGGTGGTTGGGGGGGAAGCCTCGCAGGGTGACTTGTGGGCAGGTAGGTAGTTATGTGACACAAACGAGTGTCAGGTAGGTAATGTGACACAAACGAGTGTCGAGGTTTTGTGTCATCGACAATCACGGTTCTGAAGACGAGGAATGTGATTGAGACCATAAGAATGATGATGATGATGATGATGATGATGATGATGATGATGATGATGATGATGATGATGATGATGATGATGATGATGATGATGATGATGATGATGATGATGATGATGATGATGATGATGATGATGATGATGATGATGATGATGATGATGATGATGATGATGATGATGATGATGATGATGATGATGATGATGATGATGATGATGATGATGATGATGATGATGATGATGATGATGATGATGATGATCATGGTCATCGCCATCATCATGACCATGATGATCATCATGATCTTTGTTATCATCATCGTCGTCGTCGTCGTCATTATCATAATCATTATTTCATCAATCACTATCACCATCACTTTAACCATCAAAGCCAACGTCACCATCACCGTCGCCATTATCATCGTTATCATCATCACTGTCATGATCACCATCATTGTCTTCATCATCATCCCCACCACCATCACTACCATGAACGTTGCGGTGATGGTAGTGATGGTGGCACTGATGGTAATGTTAATAGTTATGGTGAAGACAATGGCAATAATTATGACGACAGTGTTTATGATAAAGGTAATGGTAATTGCAATGACAAGGGTAATGATAACGACTATGGTAATGGCAATCGTAATAGCAAAATTAATGTAAATTACAATGGTCATGGTAATGGTTTGGTGACGTCATTGTTATGATGGTAAATTGGTTCGTAGGGGGCTTCAGCTTCTCTTTGGCTCTTCCAGATTAGGGAGGCGGCGGAGGCGGCTTTGACTGCCGTGACGCAGAGAGTGACTAAGGTGGTGACTAAGGTGGTGGTGACTAAGGTGGTGGTGACTAAGGTGGTGGTGGTAGTGGTGGTGATGATGATGGTGATGAAGGTGATTCTAATGATGATGATGGTGGTGGTGATGATGGTGGTGGTGATGATGATGGTGATGGTGATGATGGTGATGATGATGATGATGATGACGACAATGGTGATGATGATGATGGTGATGATGGTGATGATGATGTTGCTGATGATAATGATGGTGCTGCTGCTGATGATGATAATGATGATGGGGATGTCAAATGTTTCGGTGGTGAGGATGGTAGTGGTGTTGGTGCTGGTGGCGGCGGTGGTGGCAGCGGTGGAAGTGATGGTGAGAGTCAAGGCGATACTCGAATTACTATTGGAAGGTTTCGTTGTTGGAGGGGGCAGGTAAGTGACTGGCGTGGGCTGTAGAAGATGAAGGAGAAGATGAAGGAGGAGGAGGAGAAAAAGAAGAAGAAAAAGAAGAGAAAGGAGAAGGATAAGAAGAAAAAGAAAAAGAAGAAGAAAAAGAAGAAGGTGGGAAAGAAAAAGAATAACGAGGCGGGGGAGAAGAAGAGGAAGAAGGTGGGGAAGAAGAAGATGAAGGTGAAAATGAAGGTGAAGATGAAGGTGAAGAAGAAGGAGAAAAAGGAGAAATAACTACACAGGTCCTGTAATGTATGGAAGGGATGGCAGGAGCAGGGGGCCAAGAACGTGGCACTGCACTTGTGACCTGAT
>NC_134810.1:24992169-24997169 GCF_046742065.1 Oratosquilla oratoria
GATAGGTAAAGGTGAGAGGGTGGAAGATGTGGAGGAAGAAAGAGGAAGGGGGGAAGGGGGGGCTGGGGGCGTAGAATAAGGAAGAGATGGAAAGGAGCGTGGTGGTGGTGGGGGAGGAGGAAGTGAGGGAGGGCGAGGAGGGAGATTCGTACTTACGTTTTATGTTGGAGGAGAAGGAGGAATAGAGGAGTCGAGGAAGATGGTGATAATATTGGGGTTTGGGAAGGTGGGGGTAGGTAAGGGTCGTATGGGATGCTAAACTAGAAGAGGCGGATGGAAAGGTTGAGGACATGGAGTAGATAGCAGACGGGAAGTTTTGTGTTCGGAAGAAAAATGTTGGGGAGGAAGAGAAATTGTGGAAGAAGGAAGAGGAAAGCGTTTCGAAAATAATGGGTAAGTGGAATCAATGAAATAGGAGGAGAGGGAGAAGGAAGAAAAGGAAGAGAGGAAGAAGTAGGAAGAGGAGAAGAAGGAGGTGGAAGAGCATGATAACAAAGAAGGTATATGATGAGGAGGAGGGAATAGAAAAGGAGGAAGAGGAAGAAGAGGACGAGAAGAATGGGGCAAGAAGAGTAGGGAGAGGAATAGGAGTAGGAAGAGAAGTAGGAGGAGAAGGACGAGGAGGGGAGGAAAAGGGGGAAAGGATGAGGAGGCTAAAGGAGGAGGTGGAAAAAGAGTAGGAGGAAGAAGACGATAGGGAGAGGAAAAATGGGGAAGTATGAGGAAGATAAAGGAAGAGGAATAAGAGAAAAGAAGATGGGGAGAAGGAAGATGAGAAAGATTGGAAAGGAGGAGGAAGAGGAGGAAGAGGAAGAGGAAGAGGAGGAGGAGGAGGAGGAGAAGGTGGAGGAGGGGAGAAGAGACAAGAGTAGGAAGTGAGGGGGGAGGGGGTCTTGAGAGAGGTGGGGGGTTGGGGAGGGGTGGGGGTGAAAGAAATTATTAGATGGAAAGTGATGCTGGATAGAGAACAAGGGGGTAATGAGGGGAGGGAAGAATGGAGGGAGGGGAGGGAGAGGGGATGGGTTTGAGGAGTGAGGGATGGGGTTGAGGAGTGAGGGATGGGGGTTGAGGAGTGAGGGATGGGGGTTGAGGAGTGAGGGAGGGGGAGGTGGAGGGAGGTAGGGGGTGAGGGAGGAAGGTGGGTGGAAGAGAAAGGAGATGGAGAAGGAAGGGTGATGGAGGATGGAGGGGTAAGGAGGGAGAGAGGGGGAGAGAAAGAGGGAAAGGTAGGTAGGTTGGGGGAGGACGGTAGGAAGGGGGAGGGGGAAGGAGGGTTAAGGGTGAGTGAATAAGGTAGGGAGGGAGGGAGTTAAAGATAGAAGAGGTGACAGAGTATCGTGGGTGGATCCAGTAAATGGAAACAATATTCATTCCTTCCGTGAGGAATGGGGGGAGGAATGGGGGTGGGGAGAAGGGGGGAAGGGTATGGAGATGACGTTCCGCACGGGCGTGGGAGCGACAATAGGAGTGTTGGGGTGGGTGGGGGAGGGGGAATTGATGGTTGGGGGGGAGTACGGGAGGGGGAGGGGCAAATTGAGATTGAAGGGGGTGGGATTGGGGGAAGTTGAGAGTGCTTGGGGAAGGGGGAAGTTGAGGGTGTGGATGTGGGGGAGGGGGGTGGGGGGAGGGGGGAGAGGGGGGAATTAGGGGCCTAGGACCCCCTTCTCCCATCTTGCGGGGCCTCCTTCTTTAATCATTTACTCTCTTGAATTAATATTGAATCTAATTATATGGACGTGCGCGGAGAAACATCACAGCCGACCCTTCTCCTCCTCCTCCTCCTCCTCTTTCTCCCCCTCCCCTCTTCTTCACATTCTTCCCCTACCCTCTCTTCTTTCTTCTCCTCTTCCTCCTCTTTCTCCCCCTCCCCTCTCTTCTTTCTTCTCCTCTTCCTCCTCTTTCTCCCCCTCCCTTCTTCTTCTTCACATTCTTCCCTACCTTCTCTTCTTTCTTCTCCTCCTCCTCTTCCCTACTATTTTTATATCCTCAAGTTTCCTTCCTATAACCAAAGTCTTTCTCCTCCTTCATTGTCTTGTACCTTTTCCTTTCCCTCTTCCACTTCCTTCTCCTCCTTTTTTCCCTCCTCCTCCTCCTCCTCTTCCTCCTCCTCATCATCATCATCAACATCGCCAACTTCTTCTTCACCTTATTCTTATCTTCCTTTGTCTAGATACTATAAACTTATTCATTGTCTTAGTTCCTTTCCTTATCTACTTCAGCCTTTCTCTCTTCTCCTTTCACCCAGTTTGTCCTGTTCTATAGTACTTTCTCCTCCTTGCTCGCTCGTGATTCGGTAGTCACTCTTTCCTCTTCTGTCTCTTCTTCCCCCCCCCTCTCTCTGTCTCTCTCTCTCTCGCGTTTTGACTCTGTTTCTCTGTCTGCTTGTCTCTCTGTCTCTCTCAGCCTGGGTCCTTGTGGCTTGTTGGCATTTCCTCCGGAGTTTCCCTCCTCGATTTGTTTCTCATTTCCTCCCACTCCTGCTTGTCACCTCTCGCTCCTCCCCACCCTCTCCCTCCTCTCACCCACTTCTCCTTTCTTCTCTCCTCTCCTCCCTCCCCTATCGTCCTACCCAGCCCCCTAGATGCCTCTCGTCTCTGTTGTCCCACCATTAAGGTCTTGCGTCATCATTCCGAAACCTAAAACTCTATTTATAATCTTCTATATCGTCTTTCTGGTTTCTGTCTTTGAACGCCTCCTCTTCCTTTCCTCTTACTCTTCCTTTTCCTCCTCTTCTTCTTCTTCATCCTCCTCCTCTTCCTCTCTTTTCTCTTCCCATTTCCCCCCCTCTTATTCTTCATATTCTTCCTCTTCCACTCCCTCCTCTTTCTCTTCCTCTCCCTTCTCTTCCTATTCTTCCTCCTATTCTTCATACTCTTCCTCTTCCGCTCCCTCCTCCTCTCCCTTCTCTTCCCATTCTTCCTCCTATTCTTCATACTCTTCCTCTTCAGCTCCCTCCTCCTCCCCTCCTCTTTCTCCTCCTCTCCCTTCTCTTCCCATTCTTTCTCCTATTTTTCATACTCTTCCTCTTTCGTTCCCTCCTCTTTCTCCTCCTCTCCCATCTCTTCCCATTCTTCCTCCTCTTATTCTATTCTTCTCCCTCTTTCTCTTCCTCTCTCCTACCCCCTCTCCCTTCTCTTCCCATTCTTCCTCCTCCTACTCTTCTTCCTCTTCCTCTTCCGCTCCCTCCTCTTCCTCCTGCGGGCAGAGGAAGCTCATCGGCTCCCATCCCAGCGGGCACGAACACCGAAATGATTCAACGGGAATTGGCGCTTTTCCGGCTTCGGTGGGTGGGTGGGTGGGGGGGGGGGAGTGAGGAGGGAGTTAGGGGAAGTCCCCAGGTGACGTCACACCGCCCTTCACAATGCGCACATGCGCACTTGACCCTTTTTTTGTGGAGTCCACTTCCAATTTTGTACGTCTCTTTTTATGATCTTGCTTTTATTTCTTATTTACATCTTATTTTTGTTTTAT
This sequence comes from Oratosquilla oratoria, assembly GCF_046742065.1. Taxonomy (NCBI): domain Eukaryota; kingdom Metazoa; phylum Arthropoda; class Malacostraca; order Stomatopoda; family Squillidae; genus Oratosquilla; species Oratosquilla oratoria. The sequence continues at coordinate 24,995,641 of NC_134810.1, forward strand.
ATCTTTTATTTTTATTTTTATTTTTTTTACTTCCTTGGTCCTGCGCCTTAAGGTTGACGTCACGTCTGCTTCCTCTCGAGACTTCTCCTTCCGGGCTTCACACTGGGTAGATTACCGTCAACTGTTGTGACTTGGAACAGCTAAACCAGTGTTTCCTAACCTTTTTTCCAGGCGACCCCAATATGGTCCTTATGATATTGACCGCGATCCCAGTAATGTATTTGGATATGTGTTAATATATATGACTAGTTGTTGACTGTAAAAAGTAGGGGACAAGCATAATATATGTGTGAGAAAGGTAATGTAAGGTTACAATAGACAAAGTTAATCATGGTTATTGTATTGAATTCATATAATTTTGCAAAAAAAAAAAAAAAAAAAAAAAAAAAAAACATAGAAGACGTCTTGGCGACCCCAGGGTTGGGAAACAGTAAGCTTCTATCCTTCCCTAAGAACAATTCAACACTGTGTCTGACACTCGTATTGGTTTAACTTCTCTAAGTTCATCATTATTGGCCTCGGGACACAACGCAAAGATTCTTTGATATTTGGTGATTCGAAAAACGAAAGATTATAACCGAAGTCGTTTCTATTCGAACGAACTCACAACAATTGACGATAAACGGCCCAGTGTGAAGCGGCCTCTGCTGCCGAGTGTGGTTGGGTCACGTAATCTTAGTGACCCCACATACAAAATATATATCTATAAACAGTTTATTTCCAATACATGTTAAATTTCTATAAATACTTATTGCCAATACATTCTAATTATACTTTGTTAAAGAAACTTGATAAATAACCATTGATGATTGACATTAATCATCCAAAAATAACATCAAGAGAATTCTTGGTTGATACTGACAGTTGTTACTGTATGACTGACAAACATGCATTCCTGACTACACCCTCCATGCATGACAACCCGAGACCTGCTCCGGCCTGGGTCGACCTACTGGGCCATGGAATGGCCATGACCGACGTGAGGTCAGCACAGATCAGCACAGGTCAGGTCACCTTAGGCTCGGCTGACGCAGTATGTCCTGACGTCAGCCCATCAGCTTTGTTGCCATGGATGCAGGAGCGCCTGCTTTGATGGCTGACTCGCCCGGCTGCCGGTCGGGGGGTGGGGGAGAGGGGGGAGGGGGGGAGATGTGGGAGAGGTGGGAGAGGTGGGAGAGGTGGGAGAGGGGGCTAGTTTATGGGCAGCAACTTTAGCCCTGGGCTGTGAGCGTAGCATCCAGGCATAGCCGGATATCCAGCCGGACGGCCGCCCAGTCGCGATGACAGCGCACCGGAAGGACGTCCCGGGTAGTTATACGCTGTCCTTAATTAAACAAAGACTTCAATAATCCACCTAACTGGGGATAGCCGTGTCAAAACATACGTTTTTTACTTGACCCTTCCGAAGACGAAAAGACGGGGTCTTTCGCCTTGTACGGTACAGGGGAACAGAGTGATGTCATTCTTGTCCCCCGTTACCGGAACGAGCGTACGGTCGTGCATCATGTATCCTATTCAGACGTCTTTTA
>NC_134810.1:24999669-25004669 GCF_046742065.1 Oratosquilla oratoria
ATATGTATATATACATATATGTATGTATATACATATATGTATATATATATATATGTATATATATATGCATACATATATATATATATATACAGTATATATGCACATATATATATATATATATGCATATATATATATGCATATATATATATATATATGTATATATATATATATATATATATATATATACATATATGTATATATATATATATATATAATATATATATATATATATATATATATATATCACCATCCCACTCTCACGAAATGGGAAGTGAGAAACCCCTGTTGGTGCAAGCCCTGTCAATTGCAGTAAGCCACTGTTTTTTTAGGTCGATGTTTGGGTCGCTTGCACGCCTGCCCAGGGCTGTCGAGGATCAACGCAAGAAGCCCACTGCTCAAGAGTTCGACGCGGTATCCACTGGGCTACCTTGGGGCCCTTATTATATATCTATAGATATCTATTGGGCAAAGGTCAGATGCAGAGCTCTCTTGGTCTCGTGATAATCTATATGCTGTAAGGTAACCAAATTGATATAGAAGATATAAGCACTGAGGATATTATAAGCGTTTTAAAGAACATGAGAAATGGAAAGACAACTGATAATGATGAAACGCCAATAGAATTTTTCAAGTCAGGAGGACCAGAATTTATAGAATGGTTGAAGAAAATATCTAATAAAGCATGGAGAGCAGAAAAGGTCCCAGAAGATTGAGAAACACCTATTACATACACCTCATATTCGAAAAGGGAGACTAAGCGAAATTGTGGAAATTATAAAAGGATTTCGCTTTTGTCACACGTAGGGAAATTATATGAAAGAATTTTAGAAAGAAGACTAAGGAACATTATTGAGAAAAAGTTGGGAAACTGGCAGCATGGTCTTAGACCAGAGAGAGAAAAGGTTGACTTAGTGTTTACTTTGAAAATTATTCTAGAAAAAAAAAGAGACTGGAATAAAAGAACACACATTGCATTTATACATACATACATACATACATACATATACCAAAGGCTTTTTCACCCCCTTATACGATGGGTAGCCAAAAAGAAAAAGGCATAGAAATCACTCCTACCCATTTCATTTCCCTTATATTCCACTCCCTCCTATCTTGGCACCTCCTGCATTTATAGATTTGGAAAACAAAAAAATTTGATAGAATAGACAGAGTGAAACTTTGGTAGGTGATTGGGGACCAGCATTACAGTATACCTCTAAAACTGATAAGAATGATGAAAAAGTTATATGAAAATAACAAAAGTAGATTTACAAATTGGGCAATTGAAAATAGATGGTTTGACGAGAAGACATTAGTAAGGCAAGGAGGCATTTTGTCATCAATATAGTTTACCTTATATATGGATAGGTGTATAGGAAACCTTTGCACCAACGAGGATAAAAAAATATAACAATGGCGTATGCAGACGATGTGGCTATAATAACGGGAAACCAAATTGAGTTACAGGATGCGATAGATAGATGGCAAGAAGCAAGGAGGAGGAAGGGGTTACTAACAAATACCATGAAAACTGAGGTCACGAATGCCTACAGGATTAAAGAAGAATGCAGGATATATTCTAAAGAACAACAACTGAAGCAAGCTAATCAATTTAGTTATTTGGGAGTTTTATTAACGCAGGATAACATTCAGGAAAGCGAAATCACAGAAAGAATACAAAAAAAAACAAAAAAAAAAACATGAATATCAACATTTTATACCCACTGTTAAAACACAAGAATGTACTGATCAAATATATGACGGTTATATCTACTACCATAATAAGACCAATTCTAATGTACGATTTAGAGCCACAGAATATGACGAAGAAAATAGAATCTAAGAAATGGAAGTATTGGGAATCATTATGGGAGTTACCAGAGAAGATAGGATCAGAAACGAGAAAACCTGGAAACGGAACCGATTGTACCAATTATAGAAAGAAACAAGTTGAAGTGGTACAGGTTCGTGGATAGAGTGGAGGAGGATAGATACCCTCGGAAATACATGAAGTGGCAACCAAGAGAAAGGAGACCAGTTGCAAGACCTACAAAGAGATGGCTGGATGGTGTAAAGAAGAACTTCGAGCAGAGGTATTTAAACACTAGAGGAAGTTAATTAACAAAGATTATACGAAGATCGAGATGAGTGGAAGTATTTGATCAAGAGATAGATGAGAAAGGTCACCAAAGAGATCAGGAAGGTGAGGAGCCTACGCCAGGAGGCGCATAGCTTTAGACGAAATCGAATGTTTGACACTGTGAGCTAAGAGGTAGACTAGATACCCCGGTGCCTGGTTCAAATCCTGATCCCCTAACAGACTTGATGGTGTAGTGGTACCGCGCTCGACCGCTAATTCAGCGATCTGAGTTCGAGTCCCCGTACAGGACTGCAAAGCTTTAATGCACTGTAAGACAGATAGGCAAGGAGTTGTGTGTGTGTGTGTGTGTGTGTGTGTGTGTGTGTGTGTGTGTGTGTGTGTGTGTGTGTGTGTGTGTGTGTGTGTGTGCGTAAGGTCACAGCATTACCCATAGATCGAGCCATGTATGAACTCTGAACTCTCATCTGGGAGGTTAATAGCTATCGATCACGAGTCCAACACGTGATCAAAGACCGTAGTGGTGATTCATAGGAACCGCAACTTCGTAGGATTGTCTGGTTCGCAAGATAAGTAAGTTACTTTACGTTAACCTCGAGAGCTCTAATCCGAGGTGACCTCACTTGTTTTGGGAATCCGTCTCCGAAGCGAGCGAGGTCACGCTAAGGTTATTCAGATTACTTTACACACACACACACACACACACACACACACACACACACACACACACACACACACACACACACACACCACATCCCAAGCAGGAGCAATTCATGAACTAAAATCAAAGTATGACAAATGGAGAAGGAGATTAAGCCCAAGTTGGAATCATATGTAAATTTGTATCCGGATATGATATGATAAATTGGAGAGTAAGAGACAGGATCCCACGAGTGTTGTTCCTTTCCTGAAAAAAGCACTTACGACCGCATCTACACAAAGACCACAGCCATTGGCGTTGTTTCCTGTTGCCAAGCAATGGCGAGGGCATTTCCGGAGGGGAGGGGGAGGGGGGGAGGAGGAGGGGGAAGGTGGGAAGGGGAGGGCGAAGACGAAAGCAAGAAAGCGGACGCGGACGACAGGGGCGGCGGCGGCGGCGACGGCGACGGCGGCGGCGATAACAAGGTCAAAGCCGGCGCGCTGGTCAACATCCTTCCCAATCTACGCAGTTCTGGGATCTGGGCTCCGGAATAGCTCCTGATGGGATAGAGTGCTGAGGAGTCATCTTCACCATCCACCCCCCACCCCCCGATACCCGCGAGCTACCACCATTCATTTCCTCCCTCTCTCTTTCTCTCTCTCTCTCTCTCTCTCTCTCTCTCTCTCTCTCTCTCTCTCTCTCTCTCTCTGTCTCTATCTCTATTTTTTTTAGGGCTGTCACCCACCCGAACCATAACTTTGCTGCGGTCCCGAGAATTTTTGGGTCTCGTTTTATCACACCGAGTCACCCAGGCGTCATAGCGACAGGTCATTATGAAAAATATATATTGATAATAACAAGAGAAACAGAAATAAAACACGACAACATGTGACCTTTTGGTCCACAATGAGGCCGTATACAGTAGAGATAACACTAAAAGTTAAAACAGAAGAAAACGTAGCCTAAACAAAACAAGGAAGAACAAGACAATACAAAATAAAGAGGAGGAAGGAGGGAGGAGGGTGGAGGGGAGTGGAATATATAGGAAATTGAATGGGTGGGAGGGTTTCTATGCCTTTTTCTTTTTTGGCTACCCCCCGTGTAAGGGGGAAAAAGCCCTTGGTATATGCATGTATGTATGTAATTGGTAATTACTGACAAGTACTGTATATCAAATGAAGCACCATATGAACGGAGCCTTTACTGGTATATATTAAAAAAGAAAAAATTAAGTAATAAAAATAAAGTAAAAAAGAAATGAATAATTAATGAAAAATGAATAAGAAATTAGATAGAACACTTAAAACGAAATAAAATGAAAACTCAAACAACTGAACAAACTGGTCAGAACAAACAAACAGCCAAAAGCAACCCAATGACAGACACTGCAACAGAGTCAGTAACTATGTAGTGAGCGCTGAAACGGTTGTTTTAAGAAAAAAAATTAGATAAATTTATGTATGGGGATGATAGGTAGTAAGGGACATGGAACTGCCTAATGTAGGCCTTAGGGTTTCTTCCAATCTCCTTCATTCTTATAATCTTATATTGGTTATTAATTGCTTAACCAAACGAATCTTTGAAACGTAGAACTGTGTGTTACGTGTAATTGCTTCTGCGGGAGGTCTATTGTTTACATTCAGTACGCGGTGGGCAAAAATGTCCAGCCTATTTCTACAATAAATCTGCGTCCAGCTTCAGACGTGATGTACATTTTTATTACCATTTGGCTAATCTAAACCGATGATTTAATCGATTCCAAATACAAATAGATAAATGAATAAGTAAATAGGTAAATAAGTATATAAAGAGATAAATGTGTAAATAAGTAAAAAACAAAACAAATAAATGAATAAATAAACAAACGAATAACAGAAAATATGAAAAATACATAAGTAAATTAATAAATAAATAATTAGATAAATAAATAACCAAACAGATAAATAAACCAATAAATTAACTAATAAATAAATTAATAAATTAATTATCAAATAAAAAGAATCCTGATCACTTGAAAAGAAATGCTGACTACTAATATATATATATATATATTATATATATATATATATGTATAACATATATATATATATAATATATATATATATATATATATATATATATATATATATATATAATCTTTTGACTTCTACTTTACTTCTGGCACGGCCGCGTGCGAAAACATCTGTAGACACCCATAGTTATTTGAAAGCACGACGTCGTGTCGTGCTCGGCGCACGACAAAATGTCATTACGTGCGAAACGAGC
>NC_134810.1:25014669-25019669 GCF_046742065.1 Oratosquilla oratoria
CTTGTCCTTTTTTTTCCTATTTTTTCTCCTCTTCCTCTTCTTTCTTCTCTTCCTTAATTTTCTTTTTTGTCCTCTCTTCTTCTCTCCCCTCTTCCTCCTACTTCTTCTTGGGCGCGAAGGTGAACATCTCAAGGTATCCTGTTTACCAGCGCTTCTTTCCGTGTGGACACTCTTTTGGGAGACGGGTCTCAGAGACGGATACTACGGACGCGCTGGAGTGCGGACCATGTACAGTAAATTTGCCCTCGACGGTTTCCGGACTTAGAGGGTGTTTACACGGTCTAACGATTCGTCGAACGCGGTTCGACAGACAGACACGTGTTTAAAGAGATGTGTGAACGTGTGAACGGGGTATTTGGTTGTCGAACACGTTGGTTAAACCCCAAATACCCCTTTCACACATCACTTTGAACACATGTCTGTCGAACCGCGTTCGACGAACCGTTAGACCGTAGGGAATACAGTAGTGACCCTTGACCTGTGATCTTTGAACCCCAAGGTGGTCCTTGGAGTACAAGTGGGACCACTAACCAAAAAAACTATTGGGAGTTAGTGGATAGGAGACGATTCAATTCAGTGTTGGAGCGGTTTCAGGGGGAATAATGAACAGCAATACATAATGTGCGAGATTCATAAACAGACGGGTCGAGAACCCCGCACTACAACGACCAGCAATAGATGGAAGATTCTATATCACTGATAGCGAATTAACAATATGAAATGGCTAGTTAAAAATTACAGAATATGTTTTGATATTTATGCATTTTAGTGAACACAGTGAACATTCGTTTATATGTCTTTTAATGAATTAGTTTTCCCTTCCTACTCTTGATAGCGAGAATGTGTCCCGTTGCTAAGCCAGGTCAGGGCAGGTCATTGTGGAGTTGTCACCGCACGAAGACGTACAATCCCGCTTGAGGAGACCGCTTGCTCTGACTTTCGACTATAACAGTCCTTCTTTGGCGTAGTCAGAAGCCTACATTCGCTTAGTTATGGGTTCGATTCCTGTACCTCTCTCCAATTCGCAGCAATGAGTGCTACCTGCCCCAACGGTGTAAGCGCACAGGGCAAAGGTGACGGCTTCGGCCGCAGCTACGTACCTCCTGGGGTAGTCTCATCTTCTTTCATGCATTTTCTCGTGTCAAAACTTAAATGTTCATTATAGATTATGATATATCCATAACAGAAGTATAGCTCATACAAATCAGGCTGTAAAAATAATGGAGGCATAGAAACCATAGCGCACCTTTTCGTTGTTCCATTTTTTTTCTCTCTCTCCTTCAAAATACACCGAAAAGGTGAAAAGAAGGTGAAGAAGAAGAGTGAGGGGCCTACGCCAGGACGCGCAGAGTTGCTGCTGTCGAAGTCGTCATCTTTCCCCTATTAAGGGCTTTAGGGACTGTTGGGAATCAGAGAGAAGTGCGTGACTTAAACCTACAACTAAACGAGTGCGAGGCCAGCACGCTACCGATTACGCCACCAGCAAGAACCAAACTGGAAAAAGGGAGGAAGGGAACTTAGTTGTGTTTAGTATTTGTTCCACTAGTCTTTCTTATTCCATGCGCTTCCGAAAACAGTACCCTGTGCGGATTCTTGTGTCACAACAAGTAAAAGGCGTGATAAAAAGAAAATATATCTTACTGAAAGCTTAACAAGCTTAACAGCACCACAGTCTCTATCGACTTGCTTATACCGTGTATACTCGTATCTATATCTATCTAATATATATATATATATATATATATATATATATATATATATATATATATGTATATATATATATGTATGTGTGAGTGTGGAGACAGAAACCGAAAGAAGGAGAAAGATGAAGAAAGGGAGGGAGAGAGAGAGAAAGAGAAAGAAAGAAAGAGAGAGAGAGAGAGAGAGAGAGAGAGAGAGAGAGAGAGAGAGAGAGAGAGAGAGAGAGAAGAGGGGGCGAGAAGAGGGAGGAAGCACATAAAGCGTACAGAGGAAGGGAAAACAAATGAACCAGGAACTAAAAGAAAAAAGAAGAAAAAAAGAACAAAAAGTATATAAAATTGTTTAGCAAGGAAGGGAAGGAGAAAGAAGAAGATGTAATAAAAGCGGAGAAATGCAGTAAGAATGATTAACGGCAACACACGAGGAAGGGGGCGGACAAGCAAACAATTAGAAAATGGGAAGGGGGACAAGAAGGAACGGAAGTGGGGCGAAGGAAGAAGGAGGAAGGAGGAAGGAGGAGGAAGAAGGAGGAGGAGGAAGAAGAATGAGAAAGGAGAAAAGAGGGAGAAGGAAGAGGAGAATAAGGAGAGGAGAAGAATGATTATCATTATACTCAGTGGTTAACCGACATTTCTGTCCTAGTTAAACAGTTTCGCGTAGCTATCGTATGTTAATATTTAACGTGTTTTAGTAAATCAAAAATATTAACAGTTCAGGCTAATTAATCAAGGATGTTTATAGTTTAGGATTAGTTAGTTAATCAAGGGTGTTTATAGTTTAGCTCGGGCTCCTGTCTCTTGTAGGAGATTGTGAAGGCATGATTAAGGTATTAGTGTTTTATTACCCAAAAAAACAAGTATAATGTGTTGCTGTATGATGGGGTAGATGAGCGAGTACATGGTTATTGCTGGGTGTGTATGAAGCAGCAATTAAAGTAGTACAGGGTGGCCTAAAAGTCAGTGAGGTGTTGCATTTTGTGATCATTTCTCTATAGGTTTACCTTAAGCCCGATATGTACGAGTAGTACTATCAATATGGGGCGACTGCTCATACCGCAAGAGAGAATATAGTTGCTGAAGCATTTTTTTTCTATGTTGTATTAAAATTCTATACGCGAGTTGGTAACGATAAGGCAGTTATTAGAAATTAAAACCCCTTAGTGGCTTTTGAGCCACCCTGTGGTACTGTGAGAAAAGCTCCTTATTGGTAGGTGGGAGGGCTGTTTCCTCTCATGAAGTGGCCATGTCCAGGCGAGCATGTCCTAAGAACATAAGAACATAAGAATGAAGGAGACTGCAAGAGACCATAAGGCCTGTTTATTGGTTCACTAGTGCCGTTTCAAAACGTCAATTACGCTGTTGTGAGGACATCCATGGGGCTTGATCGTTCTTAGGGGGTCTGTTAGCTGTTGCTCACATCTTTGTGAAATTGCGGATCGGAGGACTGGATAGTACTCTGTTATCGAGAGTGGAAAAAGAAGCGCTTATGTCTCTTCTCGAGCCGCTTTGTCAGCTCATTCCTTGCTGGGGATGCCAACATGAGATTGCACCCATCGGAGTGATGTAGATTTGAAGCGGGTGGAGATCTGAATAATTTATGAAAAGATATTGTGGACCACTCGGTGGAAATTCCTTGTAGGGCACTTCAAATGATTGAGATGATTATATAGAATGTAAACAGTAGAGATTGTGTATGATACATAGTAGGGAGAGGATGAGTTCGGCGGTGAAGTTTGAGGCGATGGAAGGAGGGATCCAGATTTTGTTTATATTAGGACATTGCTGTTCAACTCATATGCTGATATAATCGGATGATTTCTGTTGGCTCTTGGTATTTTGTTAGGGTAGTTCAGGTGAAGAAGGAGATGTACTGGAGTTAAACAGGGGCTGGCTTTGTTGCGAAAAGGTTTCGCCGATTATTTTGTGTAGATAGCAGGTCTGATATTCTCTTGCCATATATATTTTCTTCAAATTCTTCATAGTCTGGAGATATTCAGTGGTGTGGGAGACCGGGTTGGTGTGTGTGTGTGTGTGTGTGTGTGTGTGTGTGTGTGTGTGTGTGTGTGTGTGTGTGTGTGTGTGTGTGTGTGTGTGTATGAGAAAGGGAGTAGGGGAATAGTCGTGATCCGGTACATTTTAATGATGTCAGGGAATAGTGGAATTCCACAGGGGGGTGTCTGCTTTCTAGGGACAAGATCTTTCATGGAGTTCTACGGGAGCCACCTGTGCTGAGGTGTACACCAAGGAAGCGTACAGGGTCCAGTATTCGGAGGGTTGTGGGTGTGGCCGAGGAGTAGGCTTGACATTCATAATCGAGTTTGCTCTGCATGAGGACCCGGTATACGTTTCAGAGTGACAGTCTGTCTGTTCCCCAGCTTGTGTGGAATGGATTTTAGGAGAGCGCAGGTTCGGAAGTAAGACGCTTTTATATTGGAAATAGGTATGTTATAACACATTTGTAAATGTTCACTATAAACCCACTATCGGAGAAATAATATCGGAAAGTACAGGAAAACTGTATATTTCCACTACTATCTGTAGTCCTCTTCAGCAGAAGAGGACTACATATAGTAATCGAAATATACAGTTTTCCTGTACTTTCCGATATTATTTCTCCGATAGTGGGTTTATAGTGAACGCTTTTATATGTTAAAAGTGTCGAGTTCACACGAGTCTATTGACAAGGATCAGACCCAGAATAGTGACAAGGAAGTTTGAGAGTGATTGAACGCACTCCCACTCACTGCCTCACTTTTGGCGACCTCCAGATGGGAGTACCACGTGGAGGAAGGGGTGGGTGAGAGGGCACCAGTTGATCTTCGTCTTCCAGAGGTCCTGCCACCGGGTCTCGCCTCGATGTCCTGGTGAAGAGGATTTGAGGATTTCGAAACAAGATTCATGACAGAAACAGGATACCTGAGGGGAGTTGATCTTCGCTCCCCAGGAGAAAAAATATAAATAAAAAAAAGAAGAGGAGGAGGAGGAGGAGGAGGAGGAGGAGAAGGAAGAAGGGAGAGAAACTAAGGACAAGGAAAGAGAAGGAAGGAAAAGAGAAAACGAGGAAGATGAAGAAAAGAAGGGTAAGATTGAGGAAGGCGGGGAAGGGGGAGGGGGCGGGGAAGGGTTAGGGTGAGAAGGAGGGGAAGAGGGAGAAAGAGAAAGAGAAAGAGAGATAGAGAGGGGAGAGAGGGAGGAGGCTTGGAACAGGCGAAAAGTGAGTGGCGCGTGGGGATTGGGGTCAACGAGAAAAGGGTGGAGGAGGAGGAGGGGAGGAGGAGAGGAGGAGGGGAGGAGGAGGAG
>NC_134810.1:25024669-25042169 GCF_046742065.1 Oratosquilla oratoria
CTGGAAGGAAGCAGTAGAAGGTGGCACTGCAGGGCAGGCACCTGTCGACACTGGCACCGAGACAGCCAAGGAATGTTCTGCAGAACCATACAAGCACCCATACCAGAGATCCTGCACTGGAAAAGAGAGATAGATATAGATATAGAGAGAGATAGAGAGAGATAGAGAAAGATATATATATATATATATATATATATATATATAGACATATATATATATAGACATATATATATATATATATATACATATATATATATATATAGAGAGAGAGAGAGAGAGAGAGAGAGAGAGAGAGAGAGAGAGAGAGAGGTAGAGAGAGAGACAGATAGATAAAGATAGAGAAAAACAGAGATAGAGAGATAGAGGGAGATATAGATAAATAGATAGAGAAAGATAGAGAGGTGTGTGGAGGGGACAGAATGGAGTAGACTGAAATGAAAAGAAGTTAGGAAGGAAGGAAAGGAGGGCATATGAACTGAAAACATATATTTCCAGTCAAAGAAAAAGCATGAGCGTCCACTCAGACAAACAAATTTATACACACACACGCACATATACAACCATACTCACACATACACACACACGCATACAAACACACACACATACCCATATACATACATACATACATGCGCGCACACACGTATATGTGTAAATATAGATATTGAAGAAGGGACTCCTAAGAAAATGGCCTATCACAATTCGAAATGGATCGAATTCTGAAAAGATTGGAGACTTACAAGCGTCTGGATTTCGGAGGGTATGAACAGCTCTTCAGAGGACATGCCCCTGTAGCTGTTGAACAAGCTGGTAACAGCTGAGCATCCTGGCATCAACAGGAGCCGAGCTTAAGTATGAAAGAGCTGTAAAGGGGAAGTAACGGGGAGAATTCTCCATGCAGAGAGAACATCAAACAGAATGACACTAAACAGCGATAAAGAAGACAGGGGGAAGAGAGAGAGAGAGAGAGAGAGAGAGAGAGAGAGAGAGAGAGAGAGAGAGAGAGAGAGAGAGAGAGAGAGAGAGAGAGAGAGAGAGAGAGAGAGAGAGAGAAAGGTAGAGAAAGAGAGAGAGAGAGAAAGAGAGAGAAAGAGAGAGAGAGAGAGAGAGAGAGAGAGAGAGAGAGAGAGAGAGAGAGGGAGGGGGGGAGAGGGAGGAGGGGGACATGGAGGAGAGAAACAGAAATGGGTGAGGTAGTGGACAGCTATCATTCACTTGTCATGTAGACAAAGGTTGGACAACCACCATCCAGGACATTTGACTGAAAATAATAAACTAAACCTTTCCACCGCCCCTTCCCGTCTTGACCCAAGATCCCTAAGAATCTCTTATCTGGAAGGAAAGTCCCAAAAGTAGAAAGACTGTGGGCAGGATCTCGTGGTGATAGTCTCAACTGAGAGATAGTATTCATAAGTAGTTACAGAGGCCTCTAAATCAAGAGACTCTCTTTCGTAAGTCCTCTGAAAAACACACACACACACTTCCCGATAGCACAAAAATTTAGTATATGCAGTTGCAGAGGACATTATGGGAAGAAGTTCCATTTATTAAGTCGCCTCAGACTGAGAGAATACGAGACTCCCTCTAGCAAAGACTTATTCCCGAAGTCCACGGAAAGCAGATTTACAAGAGACCCTACAAAAACCAGACCTTCAGAAAGATATCCATTTCGCAAAAACCTCATCCTGAGGTCCACGAAACACAAATTTAGGAGAGATACTCTACAAAAGATCCCCAAGAAAGATCTCCATTTCGCAAAGATTTCATCTTAAAGTCCACGAAACACAGAAGATACCTTCTTGAAGAGGACTCCTGAGACCAAATAGTACGATTTCCTGAGAGTGAAGTTGTCCGAGGCATTCAGACAGATCGAGAAACTCCCCCACCGGAGGTAAGGTTTCTGGAGGTTGCAGACTCTGAGGCACTCTGCACAGGAAGGACAACCGCTTCAGAGTCTGCAGAGATCGAGAAAGGCACCTCTGGCTGGCGGGAGAAGAGCTCCCCCAAACGGAGAGAACCGAGAGCGTGGCTGTTCTTCGGGAGAAATGCCTGCACTGTCCTCTTGGGATTATGCACAAGCAGATCGAGACGTAGTCTGTAGAGATCGAAAGAGGCGCCTCTGGCTGGCGGGAGAAGAGCTCCCTCAAACGGAGAGAACCGAGAGCGTGGCTGTTCTTCGGGAGAAATGCCTGCACTGTCCTCTTTTGATTACGCACAAGCAGATCGAGACGTAGTCTGTAGAGATCGAAAGAGGCGCCTCTGGCTGGCGGGAGAAGAGCTCCCTCAAACGGAGAGAACCGAGAGCGTGGCTGTTCTTCGGGAGAAATGCCTGCACTGTCCTCTTGGGATTACGCACAAGCAGATCGAGACGTAGTCTGTAGAGATCGAAAGAGGCGCCTCTGGCTGGCGGGGAAAAGATCCCCAAATGGAGATAGCCGAGAACGTGGCTGTTCTTGAGGAGAATGCCCTTCACCGTCCTCTTAGGATTACGCACAAATAGATCGAGACACTTCTACTCCGGAAGAAGGAAGAACAAGGATCGCGTGGGAGGCCAAGCGATATCGGTCCTCGGAAGGATGGCGTTCCACTGTGGCGCTGAGAATGGAAAAGGAGGATGAGGAGGATGGGAGAGAGGAAGTGGATATAAAGCGAATCAGATAAAAAAAAAAAAAAAAAAAAAAAAGAGGAACACTGGAGGGATATGAGGTCATCAGATAACTACTACGTGAGTGACATGAATAGAAGATAATACCGTGAGATGGCTAATGTGAGACTCCGTGAGAAGGGAGGAATGAAAGGACCTAATTGATCAAAGACCGAACTGCATCGCGACAACTAACGACGGGGAGAGGGTGAAGAGAAGGGTGGGGGGGTTGTGGGTGTTGGGGTAGGGGGTTGTGGGTGTTGGGGTGGGGGGTGATGACATTTTGATGGGGCAGGAGAGCGAGAGAAGGGGATAGGTTGAAGGGAAGGGTAGTGAGGGAAGGTAAAATGACGACGAGGAGTCCAGGTGAGACGGGGATGAAGGACGTGAAGGGAGGAGGATGACGATGAGGAGGCGAAGGATGAAGGGAAGTGAAGGGACGTTATGTGGATGGATGAAACGATATTCGGCTTAGTTATGGTTTCTGGAGTGGAAATTGTCATTATAATTCTCTTGCCGATAACCAGCGCTTCTGTCTCTATGAACAACATCGCGCCAAAGAAGTGGAGTCGTAGAGGTGAGATTTAAGGAAGTTAGAATAAAGGAGGGATAACAGAAATTAAAAGTGATCTGCATTTTTCTTTGAGTGGGAGGGTAGTCTCCCATCATGAACGAATGCCGCGTGACTCTGTTCCACAGGGGTTATCACTAAAGTTCCAAAAGTAATGGCATCATGAAACTTATGCTGTCAATACCTCATATTGGGAAGTGTAATGGCCTTTTATTTCTTTTATTAGTTACTGCAAAAATGAATTTGCTTAAAAAAAAAAAAAAAATCATATATATATATATATATATATAGATATATATACATTTAGCATTGCTGCTTACTCAATAAAGCATGGGTGGTAATATCTGTATTGTTAGCTTGGTAGTTCACATGTTACTTATCAGTTGCATTATACTTGCAGCGGAAGTAATACCCTGCCGCCAGCGAGTTGGACCAAGGGCATGGTTCAATAAACCCAATGTTAAAGTCCTTTGCAAGGGGCACAGACCTAGCCTCCAGATAGGGTGAGTTCGCGACGTTAAACCAAATAAATCACAAACAAAACTCGCCCTTACCAAAATCGAATATAGGCAAAAAACAAATGAACTGATTAAGAATTTGGATATACAAAGGTAATGTTAATTTACGAGAATTGGTGTCACAATGACAGGAGAAAATCTTGGCTTTTGTACTTCTCATGGCGTATAGCACATTTTCCTTGAGGGAAAAGAGGCAGGATGTGGGAAGGAACGCGCCCACTTTATAAAGGGAAAAGAACATTTTAATTTAATCTTATTTTCTATTTTCACCAAGTCCCGCTCCGCCAAGTTGAGCCTCTGCAGGACTTTGAAGCGTGGTGGAAGTTAATGAACCATTCTCTTGGTCCAACTCGCTGGCGGCAGAGTTTGAATTCCCGTCATCTCTACCTCCGCCGCAAGTAGCGACGCTCTAACCCGCTCGGCCAGCGGATACATGTACTATTGTGACAGATATTACCATAATATAGTTTGTCATAAAATTGACTGAATATTTCTAAAAATATCTTTGCATAGGTGTGACCAAGATCTTAATCTTTCTTAAAATTCTTGTGAAAATTAGTGGGGCAACTATGAAATTAGGGTCAAAAAGTCTGGTGATATACTATGCACTACATGCACTAATTAAGCATTTCCTATACGTCACAACAAGAGGGAAACCTTTACGAGTATAAATCAATGTTACCGACATTTATTTGTAATGTTTGTTAATAATCATATCTGTTTATACATATTCGTATATACAGAATACTATATATACTGAATTACTTCTCATTTGTTTACTAGGTTACTACCTCGTGATTTAGATTTATTTAATATAATTATCCATTCATGGACCCGTATGTATTAATTTTTGGCACTTGTTGAATTGTGCTACTAAGCAATTTATATATATATATATATATATATATATGTATATATATATATATATATATATGTATGCATGTACATATATATATATATATATATGTGTATATATATATATATATATATATATATATATATATATATATATATATATGAGTGGAAGTATAGTGAGGTAAACGCCAAAAACCGTTAGAGTTTTAATACTGACGTTTCGTCCTAGAAGGACTTCTTCAGAGTGTATACAAAGAAATGAAATAACCCCGTTCCTTCCCGATCGTCGTCGCTCCTCCCACGCCTACACTCGGCCTCGCGAAGAACCAAGTGGCTTGTTATTCTCGCCAACTTAACGAATCCATCACGGTGGTTGTTACATGGATACAAACTGATGTAGGCTGCCTCAATTGTCCTTCTTTCTTTCTTGGGGAGACCTCTATGTAGTACCTCTGTTTTCTCCCAGTCTGGTAGGTGGCCAAAGTTGTTAAGGTGGACCACCAAAGAATTAGAAGTTCGGTGGGCTCTGACGTCACTTTTGTGCTCAGATGTCCTCTTGGCAATCCCTCTGCCCGTCTCTCCGTAGTAACAAATGGGACAGCTTTTGGACGGTATTTTGTAAACTACGCTGATCTCTTCTGCTTTGGCCTTGTTATTACCTCTTTTTTTATAATATCATTTATCCTGGTGCCAGTACTGTAAGCAATTTCTAACCCAGCTTTAGTGGGAAATTGTCCCATCTTACCTGGGGACAGACAAAAACCCACCGCTACCTTGGTCTCTCCCAATGTGTGACTTTTTCTCCTTTTTGTTATTTTCAAGGCTTTGTCTTTTAAACTGTGTAATGACCCTTCTGGATAGCGTAGTTTTCTAAAAACATCAAATGTGTACTTGATTTCTTCCTGTATGAAATCCTCACTACATATTCTATATGCCCTCAGGAAGAAACCTATAACAATTCCACTTTTGATTTTGTCATTGTGGGTAGAGCAGTAGTGTACGATGTCGTCTTTGTTTGTGCTTTTCCTGTGGACTGAAAAAGCGGTCTTATTTCCTTTTCTACATATCATTGTGTCCAGAAAGGCGAATCTATCATTCTCCTCATATTCTACTGTGAAGTGAACGTTTTGTTCTACCGTTTAACCTATTTAGCTTCTCGTTAAGATCGGATTCTCCAGGGGCAATGACAAGTATGTCATCTACGTACCGCGCCCAAGTGGTATCCTGGCCCATTACACACATAAAATGGTCTCTTTCTAACGAAATGTACGCACTGCAACGCGCACTACGTTGGCGAAGAAGTGGAAAAAACTAGTAACGAGTCTGCAAGAACACCGTAGAACAGTGAACAGGAGGGACCAGAGTTCGGCGATATTCAAACATTGTGACGAGTATCAGCATGCGTTTGATTGGCAGGGCGCGGATATTTTGTAGAAAAACTACAAGATGGGCAGCAGGCTATTTCTGGAACCATGGCCTAGTGACGAAAACGGCAGAAACAGATCCGCCACACTTAACCCCATTTCCGGAGGGGGGGGAACGGAAAGGATGAGTGGAGCAGACACCCGAAAGCAGGCGAGAACCTAGGAAAGGAGTGGGAGGGACTTTTTATCCACACCCACGCCAGGACAAAATACTAGACATTTGGTCACTTGGGTAACTGTGACGGGAATATATATATATATATATATATATATATATATATATATATATATATATATATATATATATATACACACACACACAAACACACCACACATTGTTGAGACATTCTGACAAATTGAAATGGATGGGAAGATTAAAGACTGGAGTCTTAATGCGATCTTTATTCTTGAATAGTTAAGCTACAAGCTTTTTCAAAAGAATAGTGCTACAGGGCTAGAAATGGCATATATGTATGTGCGTATACCTTTCCAAGTGGAAATTTACATCACATATTACAGATAAATTTATATATCTGAGTGGTAGTAGACATGGCGATGAAAAATAAAACGGACAGTTAAAAGGGAAGAAATGAAACATTAAAGGCATAATCTTTGAAATATATCAGCATGGATGGGACAAAGTGGCAAAAACAGAAGTGACTATCTTGTAATCTCAACAAGCGAGACTACTTAGAACTGGTTGAAAAATGCATGAAGTTTAGTTCCTTTACCTACAACAACAGAAAATACCATCAGCACGAAGGGTTTCCAATAGGATCACCAATGAGCGCGGTATCAGCCTCCTCGTGCATGGAAATGCTCGAAAAGTAACACATTAGTCACATCACCCCCAACGACTCTAAGTGATTCCGCTACGTTAACGACTGCCTCTTCATCACATAAATGACAAAAGATATTCATAACTTACAGGGAAAACTTAACGACGATGACAACAGAATACAATTCACCGTAGAGGAAGAGAACAATGGACATTCGTCTTTCTTAGACGCTCTTATCATCAGGTCGGGAAGCTGTGAGAAATTCAAGGTATGATAAAGGAAACTGAACAATAAATTCACTTTTTCCGTGCCCATGACGATAGGACGAAAGCAGGGGTAGTCATCGGGTTCTTCCGAAAAGCCACCAACATAAAAAATAAGCAAGCGCGGAAAAGCCAGATGTACGATACCTTGTGGTTCCAAATTCGGACTTTTCCCGCAAACTGGGTAGGACACTTAGAACTTCAGGTTTAGTAGTTGTCAACGACACGGGAAGGAAACTTGGGCACTTGATTAAGAAGAACACACAACCACACAACGACACCAGAATGCATGAGAAACAATTTGACGCAGCCCGAAGGGATTTCTCTCCGTCTTCTCCTTTTCTGCATGAGGGGACGGAGTGGGGGGGGGGGGGGTCGCCGAATTAATGAAGCGGCCTTGCTGTGGATGCGCTGTGTCTTGCGACACTGCTTCTAACCTAGGGCAGTGGACAAGATGCAGAGATGACCCGTCATCCAGGAGGTGCCAAGATGACAGAGAGGGAGGAGGGTGGAGGGGAGTGGAATATGTAGGGGATGGAATGGGTGGGAGTGATTTCTATGTCTTTATCTTTTTGGCTACCCCCCATGTAAGGGGGAAAAGCCTTTGGTATATGGTATATATATATATATATATATGTATATATATATATATATGTATATATATATATATATATATATATACATACATATATGTATATATATATATACATATTGGGTGGGAGTGATTTCTATGTCTTTATCTTTTTGGCTACCCCCCATGTAAGGGGGAAAAGCCTTTGGTATATGGTATATGGTATATATATATATATATATATATATATATATATATATATATATTATATATATATACATATATATATACATACATATATATGTATATATATATGTATATATATATATATATATATGTATACATATATACATATAAATGCATACATGTATACACACAATTATATATATATATATATATATATACATATATGTTCTACCAGTCTTATTCATTTTCCATTTTTGTTCCTACTAATACTTTTTCTTCTTAATATATTTTATCAATACTGATATGTGTTATCAAAACTGCGCCTCATTGTTTTTCTTTCCCATTAGGATTTTGTCAATAATTTAATTTTTATTTCACTACTTAGACAACACTTCAATATTATTTATTATTGTATTTCTCCTTCTCATTTGTATTATTATCGACACTAAGCCGATACATTAATCTCAAAATTACCTTCATACCTGAGGGTTTTTTACCTCAAGGATTTTTTGTCTTGGGGACAGATCCTCCGGCGGTGGATTTTGTCCCAAGATTACAAGATAACCCCTCTGGTTTTTGCTACTTTGTCCCAACCATAATGATATCTTTCGTATATATATATATATATATATATATATATATATATATATATATATATATATATATATATATATATATATATATATATATATATATTTATGTTGCAGAAACCACAAGGAAATTAAAGTCGGAATACTGAAGGTTTTCGTCTATTACGACATCCTCAGAGCAATAGACGAAAACGTTCAGTATTCCGACTTTAATTTCCCTGTGGTTTCTGCAATATCTTTTCGTCACGCGTTATTGTGATTATTTTTGCAATATATATATATATATATATATATATATATATATATATAACATTAACATACAGTAGCTTTCACAAAAGGAATCCACCGATGGGGTAAATTGCAGATTGATGAATCAGAAAATCTGTATATTTTGGTCTGTTCTGAGACCTTCAGGAGACTAACTTTCAACTATAATAGATCAGGGATGAGTAGAGATCTAAATATAAAAGATATCCTGATTCATCTCTCTTTCATGTTCCTTAAATTTGGATTACTTTCATAGAAATATCGGAACCTATCTTGACTAAGGTATATAACAATACGTACCAGTTGTCTTCCTAGCTGCGTTTTTTCCAACACATATTTTTACCATTTTCAATGCACTCTAAGGTTTTATTGTTGACAATAAACTTCGTTTGGGCTTAATGCCACCCACTTTCAGTACATTTTGATTAACTGTCATGGGCTCCACCACAAACAATGCTTTGCTGAGCTGATGTCAATGGTAATTTCTTTCGACACTTTGGGTTGTGGACTCGGCTTAACTGACCCGATGGCACCAACGTGGACACTGGGTATGTGAGCTGCCCATCCTCTTGGTGTCTAAACGTTTCCTGTACTTTGATCACGTGATCACGTTTGTCGGTCTAAAAATTTCCTAGACTTTGGTCCCGAAATAAACGAAGCTTCCCGTGTATGCGCAAACTGCCCCCCCCCCGCAACTTTTTTATTTCTTCTATTTTATTTCATTTATTTATTCATGTTATTCTATCTTATTTTATTTTATTCTACTTATCAATTTACTCATTTATGATGATTCGGTTGAACGTTACGAACTCCCCCTCTATGAGAGGGCTAGAACTGTGCCCCTTACAGAGGACTTTGTAGCGTGGCATTTAATGAACCATGCCCTTGGTCCAACTCGCTGGTCACAGGGGTCGAATTGCCATTACCTCGACTTACACCGCAATTAATAGCGCCCTAACCCGCTCGGCCATTGAACATTCTTTTATATATTTATCTATGTTTGTCTATTAACAATTTAATTAAGAATCTTCGAATTTTCTTAGCTACTGTGATACAACCATAAGATGCATTTACAACTCTAGTTCCTTCACTGGAGCAGTCGGTTATAATTTAGTTAAATACTTCAATTATTCAATAAATAGAATAGAATCTATTTCAGGAATAGATTCGTGTACATTTTAGATGTGTGTAATCGATTTCAGTGATTCAGTTTCATGGCTACGATAACAACATGTGTAGGATTGGAAACCACAAGAGGGAGACAAAGATGAGGATGAAGAGTGAAGGAGTGAGTGAAGGAGGGAAGGAGTGAAGGAGGGAAGGAGGGAAGGAGGGAAGGAGTGAGTGAGGGAGGGATTGAGTGAGGAAGGTAAAGAGGGAAGGAGGAAAGGAGGGAGGGATGGAGGGAAGGAGGAAGGTGAAGAGGGAGTGAGGAAAAGGGGGGGTGAAGAGTAAGGGAATGAGGGAGGAAAATGAAGAGAAAGTGAGTGAGGAAAGGTGAAGGGGAGGGAGGGAAGGTAGAGGGGGAGTGAGGGAAGGAGATGAGGTGAAGGGGAGGGAGGGAAGGAGGGAGGGGAGGTAAAGGGGGAGTGAGGGAAGGAGAGGAGGTGAAGGGGAGGGAGGGAAGGAGAGGAGGTGAAGGGGAGGGAGGGAAGAGAGGTAAAGTTGGAGTGAGAGAAGGAGTGATTGAGTAGGTGGGGATCAGTTCTACCAAGAGTTGAAAGACGACGAAAACTGATGATATTGAAGCTACGAGTAAGCTCAAGAACTCTGCTGGGGAGATAAAAGATTGGGGGAAATTGGGGGGAATTGTGAGATGGGGGATAGGAAAAAAGCTGGGGGAAAGTGGGCTGGGGGAAAGTGGGCTGGGGGAAGTGGGTAGGGGGAAAGTGGGTGGGGGAAAGTGGGTGGGGGGAAAGGGGGTAAGGGGGAAGTGGGTGGGGGAAAGAAGGTTAGGTGAAGGGGTGGGGGAAAAAAGGTTAGGTGAAGGGGGTGGGGGGGAAAGAAGGTTAGGTGAAGGGTGTGGGGGTGAAGGGGTGGGGGGTGAAGGGGCTAGGCGAAAGGTGGAAGACTGATGAGGAATTGGAAGGGGAAAAGTGGAGTGATAGGAAAAAAGACGATATTTCTAGAGTAGGGAAGGTTGAGGGGCAAATTGAAGGTTGTGAGTGAGAAGAGGAAAAGGTACGAGAAATTGACTGAGAGTAATCGAGGGTATCTGAGGGTAATCAAGAGTAACCGACGGAGAACCATTACCCGAGAACGCAAGAAGGAAATGAGAAAGAGAAATGAAGAGGAAAGAAACAGGAGAAAAAAAAAAAAAAAAAAAAAAAATCTAAGCTGGTATGCAGTGTGCTTGCTGTCAATCTATTAACTCAAAAGGGAAACAAGAGGAGACGGATGGGTGGGTGGGGGGGCTACATGCCTTGGCTGGCAACCTCCCTTATAAGGGAGATGTATTGATTTTTGGCATATAGATGGATAAACAGACAGATAGACAGATAGATAGGTAGATAGAAAGACAGATGGATGGACATATACACAGGCGAGAAGATAGATACATAAAAAGATAGGTTGATAGATAAATACATAGTTAGGTGGTCATATACATATAGCAGGAGAGACAGATAGGTAGACAGATAGACGGACATTATTATATATACATATATACGTATATATGAGGAAGGAGGAAGAGAAAGACACGGGTCTAGGGCTGAGTTTATTCCTGGCCGGTTTCGCTTATAGCTTCTTCAGAAGAAGCTACAAGCGAAACCCGTCAGGAATAAACTCGGCCCTAGACCCGTGTCTTTCTCTTCCTCCTTCCTCAAACCTGTCACAATGTCGCAACATATGTACATATATTTATATATATACATATAGATACGTACATATATACATATACATACGTACATATATATACATATACATACACACACACACTATATATATATATATATATATATATATATATATATATATATAAAATAAAAAAGGCACATCATGTTAGTAAAACAATTAAAGGTAGACCCTAATATCACTATAAGAACAGCGGACAAAGCTGCCTTCTATGTTCTCATGAATACCTCAGAATATATGGATAAAACAGGTATCCAAAGGAACTCACGGAGGCCCTAAAGAAGAAACTAAATACACTAATATCGATAAACAATGCCGCAACTTTACTTAGTTGACGGGAGACTATAGCATGGGATACTGTTATGGAAATGTAACTCACAAATCAGGTAACAAGCTCAGACCCATCATATCTTAAATCCCATCCCCACCCTACAACATAGTTGAACAAATGTGCGCCATACTGACCCCATACGTCCCTGCTACCTACAGCTTAAACTCTGCAACAGATTTTTTGGATATCCTGAAGGCAAATAGTGCCAATGGTATCATAGCTTCGTTGGACGTAGAAAAAATATTCATACGCATCCTAATTGATCGCACTAGTAACTACATAATTGACAGTGTTTACCTTAACGACAATACTCCCAACATAGCCCTCCTACAGTCCACACTCCGTGGTATGCTAACGTGTTGCACAAAAGAAATACCCTTTACTTGCCCACGCGGAGAAAAATTCCAATAAGTTCATGGTGTCGCTATGGGGTCTCTGCTTTGAGTCCTATTTGGAAACTTTTATATGGGCTGCATTGAGGAAGAAATATTTAATAAAATCGAAAAAACCTAATATCTACTGCCGCTACATAGATGACATCTTCACAGAAACTACGTGTAGTGAAGATATTGAAGTACTGAAAATTTGCCGCCAAGACACCTCTGTATTAACATTTACAGTTGAAAACAGCACAGAAGGATCCATGTCAATTTTAAATATACTCGTAAAACAAAAACAAGATCATTTTACGAATAGTGTACACGTAAAACCCACAAACCGCGGAAACTGTTCATAAGGAAAAAGTGAGTGCCCACAAATATACAAAGATTCAACCATTAGCGTATACATACTGTACGTAGAACGCTGACCCATTGCAGCACATGGGAACAATGTCACAGAAAAATGAAAAGGTCCACACTAATCCTATTAAACGTTGGGTTCACCAAACAAAATATGGATGATATAACCAAGAAAATAATCGACCATTGGCAAAAGAGAGAGAGAGAGAGAGAGAGAGAGAGAGAGAGAGAGAGAGAGAGAGAGAGAGAGAGAGAGAGAGAGAGAGAGAGAGAGAAAAGGAATGAAATTAAAATATACTATAAGGCATACTTCTCTTCAGTATACAAAGAAGAAGAGAGAATTCTGGAACAAACTGTAAAGAGAAACGTAAAACCGGCAAACCCAGAAATAAACATCAAACTTCATAATATATTACAGAAGCAAAAAAACTAGCCACATACTACTACGTGACAATCCTAACGTTAAGAAAATACCAACCCAACAGTCACATGTCATATATAGATTTACCTGCACACTAGGGAACTCTGAAGCCCTACCTTCTACCAATATCGGCATGACAACGACTAAGCTAAGCATACGCATAACTTACTATCTCACATTTGGAGCCCCCTAAAACCATTTAAGACAGGAGCACCAAACAACCCTCACAAGAGAAATAATGGTGGAAAATATGAACATCATAACGACATACCAAGATACCCGTCGCCTCCCCATCCTAGAGGTACTATTAATCAAAGATATGAACCCTTGTCTGAATGTCCAGACGTCCGACCTGTTAGCGCTACCGAGCATGAGGAGGAACTATGTTGCCGGGCAAAACCAACACGAGCACAGGGAGAGACCACCCAATCGGACAAACCAATCAACACCAAGAATGACTACACAACACAACTAGTCCAGCCCTTAAATACTATCCATCTGACATTTTCAGTTCGGTAGCAGCTCTGATGTAGAGGCAGTCATTATACCAAGCCACTGAAATCGTAATATGGCAGCACAGATTGCCTCCTACGGAGAAATCATCTCAGATCTCAAAAGACAGTAAGACCACCTTAAGACACACACACACATTATATACATATATATATATATATATATATATATATATATATATATATATATATAGACAGATAGATTGGTAGAAAGATAGATCGATTGGTATATAACAGTATCAGACAGTAGCGCGACTAAGAATCTAGAATTTTTGAACACAATCTCACACTTAGACATTATATATATATATATATATATATATATATATATATATATATATACATAAATATATATATATTATATATATATATATATATATATATAATAATAATAATGATGATAATGATTATGATAATAATGATAATGATGATGATGATAACATCAATAATAATAATAATAATAATGACAATAATAATAATAAAATCATGTACCTGGACTTGGGAAAAGCTTTCGATACTGTTTCACACGAGAGACGAACCGAATTCGCTAAAAACAAATCAAAGGGATTACAAAGGAAGAGCATGCCGGCATGAGACTTTTTGGTCCATAATTAGATCGGATGCGGGAAATATAAAATAAGTAGATCAATGAATAAAATAAGTGATTGAATAACAATGAACAATAAACTGAAAAATAATAATGATCTATAATAAATGATAGATAAATAATAAGAAATAAAGATAGATAATAATGAAATAAATAAATAATATGAAATAAGTAAAATAAATCAAAATGAAATAAATGACAAATACAGCATCTTACTTGAATTTTTATCTTAAAACTTCGAACGGCACTATATTGTACTGCCTCTGCAGGAAGTTTATTCCATTCATTTACTACACGGTTGGCGAAATTGTTTCTACCCACTTCCAAATTAAATCTACTTCCTGACAGTTTGAGACCATTATTTCTGCTAAGTTAATTTTATGTTGATTATTTGATTATTAACAGTATGGACATAATGTGTACAACTTTTGAATCCAGCGGTTCAGTCTGTCATAAAATTCTGAAGCTCTTTGTGTGTTCTTGTCGCTTAAGGCTCCGTTCTTTCTAGACGACAAGTGATGTGTAGCCACTTATCGCGCTGTTGTGTCGTGTGTACTTAATTCTTCGCTGTCATGAGATTCTACTTAGACTCGTTGTAAGGAAAGGGTGGGACTTTGGGTGGAGAGCGCGCGGGAAGATACCTATGACGAGTGCATTATGCATCAGGAACATAACACGTGATGATTTTTTAATAAAGAGATTAATAAATGAAATATATAAATAAGTAAAAATAAAACAAATACGAGTTGTAATAGGAACATGTAAAGCATGAAAACAAGAGAAAACTGTGACGTTACCTGGGAACAAGAAAGTCATTTTTCCGGGAAAGGCGTAACGAGTCCCGTTATAACGTTACGGACCATTACATGCGTGACCACAAGACCCACGCCAGCTGGTCGTAACAGGAATTGGAGGTCGTTGCGTTGGATCACCAGCTGCGACGTCTCGGGCTTAGGGCAGCGGACGGTAGTAGGGGGATAGGGGCGCTGATGTCCAACAGGTGGTTCTGCGGGTTGGTGATTTCTACAGGTGGTCCTGGGCTCTACGAGTCTCACAGGTGGTTCAACGAGTTGGTGTTTTCTACAGGTGGCACTGGAGTTTATGAATCTTATAGGTGGTGCTGCGAGGTGGTCATTCCTACAGGTGGTGCTGGGACCTTTGAGTCTCACAGGTGGCGTCCTTCAGGCTTCCAGGGTGAGTTTCCAGAGCGCCCAAGAACAAAGAAGCTCTTCCATGGGTCTTCATGGCTTCTGGGGGTTTCTGGTTGAATCAAATTGTACCGGGAATTTATCAGAAGACAAGAAACGATCTGGTGGATACTTCTCCATCTAGAGGTCTCTAGAAGTCTCTAGATGTCGGGCAGAGTCCTTTTAGATCTTGCCAGATCTATAGGTGTGGAGTAAAGTCCTTCTAGATC
Organism: Oratosquilla oratoria; assembly: GCF_046742065.1. NCBI lineage: Eukaryota > Metazoa > Arthropoda > Malacostraca > Stomatopoda > Squillidae > Oratosquilla > Oratosquilla oratoria. The sequence goes on from NC_134810.1 coordinate 25,040,216, forward strand.
TTGCCAGGTCTCTAGATAAGGAGTCCTTCTAAACCTTGCAAAGTTTCTAAATGTAGGGCAGAGTCCTTCTAGGTGTCTAGATGTGGTACAGAACCCTTCTGGATCCTCCCAGATGTCCTTAGGTATAGGACAGGCTCCTCTCTAGCTCTTGCTAGGTTTCTAGGTGTGGGACAGACCTCCTCTAGATTATGCCAGGTTTTCAGGTGTATGACAGTCCTTTTAGATCCTGAAAGAGGTGTCTAGACGTTGGCCAGATATTTCTAGATGTAGGACACTAACCTCTCTAGCCAGGGTTCTAGGTGTGGGACAGTCTCCCTAGAACCTCCCGGAGGCCTCTAGATATGGGACAGACCTCCTCTTGCTCCTGCCATGTCTCTAGGTATAGGAAGTCCTCTATCTAGATCTTGCCAAAGACTTCTAGACGTACTGCAGACCCTCCTGTAGCTCTTGGCAGGTCCCTAGGCGAGAATCTTTCTAGACCCTACCAGGTTTCTAGAGGTGATACAGAGTCCTTCTAGATCCTCCAAGATGTCCCTAGATGTGGGACAAACTCCTTCTAAGTCCTGCTAGAAGTCTCTAGATGTAGTGCAAATCCTCCTTTTAGAATTTAGATCCACTGAGATGTCTCTAGGTGTGGGATAGACTCCTTGTAAGTGCTGCTAGAGGTTTATAGATGTAGTGCAGACCCTCCTCTAGCTCCCGCCAGGTCCCTAAGCGAGATTTTTTTTCTAGATCGTGCCAGATGTCTAAATGTGGTACAGAATCCTTCCAGATTCCCAGAAATGTCCTTAAGTGTGGGACAGACTACTTCTAGATCGTGCCAGATGTCTAGATGTGGTACAGAATCCTTCCAGATTCCCAGAAATGTCCTTAAGTGTGGGACAGACTACTTCTAGATCGTGCCAGATGTCTAGATGTGGTACAGAATCCTTCCAGATTCCCAGAAATGTCCTTAAGTGTGGGACAGACTACTTCTAGGACATTCTAGAATTTTCTAGATGCAAGGGACCTTCAGGTCTTGCGTGCGCGCAGGTTCCTGTCGGAAGGACGACTGAAGAGGACTCGACGGTACAAACACAAAACTTGCTGGACGGCTAACGAGACAAGTTTCCGTCAGGTAAACATATTAATCAATAAACTTTCACCTGTAATTATTATCGGCTATGTTGTGATGTATGTGGCCATAAACATACGTACCATACACATGCTCCACATACATGCACATCATCCAGGTGGTCAAGTATACATACACATACATACACAAACAAACATACACACTCACTCACTCTCTCTCTCTCTCTCACATACACATATAGTGTGTATGAATACATAAACACGTTAGATGTTTGAGCGCCTCTTTTTATCCTCTCTCCTCCTTGCCCTGTGATGATGATGATAATGATGATGATGAATAAGCATTTGCATCAATGTCATTTGTCAGGGTCCTCATGACTTCCCCTTGTGAGAACACTGCAGGGGGCGATACATTAAAAGAAGAAGAAAGGATAAAATAAATAAATAAATGAATGAATAAATGAAACAAAACAAATGAAAATAATAAAGAAATGGAGTGAATAAACAAATGAACAAAATCGAATATAAAAAAAAAAATAATAATAATAATAATAATAGTTGCATTCCGGTATCAATTCCAGGATCCTGTTTCACCCAAAACTTTGAGTTTCGGACCGAACCGAACGGGTTTGAAACTCGAACCAATTCTGTTCACGGATTTTCCAAAATTGCCACGATCGCACTGGTGTTATGCAGTCATGTTGATTTGAGCTACAGGAGGGTCTGCAGTACGTCTAGAAGTCTCTGGCAAGATCTAGATAGGGGACTTCCTACACCTAGAGACATGGCAGGAGCTAGAGGAGGTCTGTCCCACATCTAGAGGCCTCCGGGAGGTTCTAGGGAGACTGTCCCACACCTAGAGCCCTGGCTAGAGAGGTTA
>NC_134810.1:25047169-25067169 GCF_046742065.1 Oratosquilla oratoria
TAAAAACGAGAACCAAGGCTACATCCAGGAGTATATACGGAAATGTCACGCTTGTGGTCACACACATACATCCCACTGAAGACTATCTGTCCTTCCTTCTTCCCTCGACACTACAGATTCTCCTCAATGCCTTTTTTATATCAATTTATCTCTCTCTCTCTCTCTCTCTCTCTCTCTCTTTTTGCACGCGAATAGTACCCTGTGGGTAGGGGATGGGCCAGATATACTGTAGATATGAAGAAATTCAAATCCTATGTTTTCGATTGTACAAAAGCATTCTACAGAACAATATATGGTTTGATTTATTGATAGATGTACAGTCATGATAAAAAGTTTTGACCCACGCTACACTTTTCACAACATAGGATTTTTTTTTGAGCAGGTGATACACTTCATTAAGTAATTTTTAGCTTATAATTAGGTAATTTTCTTGGATAGATAAAAAAAAGCCAAAGAATTTTAATTTTGTATAATGAAAAACTGTGTGGGTCGAAACTTTTGCCCGTGACTGTACTTACAGGTTTATAGGAATGAAAGTGATGATGTTGAACGTAGACGATCCCATGCAAGACCCTCGGTCTAACCCTTGGGGGTGGGGGACGACGTAAGGGCACGAGAACACATGTTGCATCGCCTCGGACCAAAAGGTCCACTCTTGCAATGTACAGCTTCGCACCGAACTGGGAAAGGCTTAGCGTAATGTGAAAGGTCATTCACATGATGCGGTGGTGAGGAGCCTACGCCAAGAGGCGCTGAATAGCTGCGGCAGAAGCAGTCACCTTTGCCCTTTGGTGCGCTTTAGGGACTTATTGGGACAGAGAGGAGTGCGGGATTCGAACCTACAAGGAAACGCGAGACCAGCACGCTTCTGATGACACTACTACCAGCGCAGTCTATCTACATACAGACTCCACACAAAAACTCCTTTGAGTCAATGTAAACATCTATGAGTATGCACGCCTTGCATATCACGTGATACTTTAACTTATTCTGGCTCCCGTCAGACGATTTTATTAGGTTGTAAATGACTCCCTTCCATACCGGGTGGTACCTTCCTTCCTACTCTACCCGCCGCCAGGCTATTCTATTCATAAGAACATAAGAATGGGGAGACTGCAAGAGACCATATGGCCTACACTAGGCAGTCCCGTCTCCGGTATCACCTACTATCCACATCCATAAAGTTATCTTCAACGCTCACTACATGTTTACTAAGTCTACTCCATTCGTTAACCTTTCTATTGGTAAACCAGTTCTTGCCTATTTCCTTCTTAAACATTAATTTGTCCAATTTGATCCCATTACTACGAGTCTTTCCTTGCTGTTTTGATATGATGACCTTGCCTGCATAACCCTTGTTAAAGCCCTTGACCTATTTGAATACCTCTAATAGATCACCTCGGACTCATCTTCTATCCATTTCTACCACAGCCCATCGGCAACAGCGGGAATAAGAAGCAGTTGGATGTTCTTAGTGCTTATCCTACCTGCCGCCAGGCGATCTTGTTCTTGTTCAGCTTGTTCAGTTTGTTCTTGTTCAGCTTAGGAAAGCCCTCTCAGCAATGAAAAGATAAGACGCAATATCAGCCTGTCTCCTTTAGGTCTTTTGGCGGTTTGGTAGCCACCGCTGGATGATTTTATTTACCTTTGGGTTAAACACACTCCCCACACCTCCACACCCCACTCCCGTCCACAGGGCTCATGACAGAGAGGACCTACTTATGGGGGTCTAGGGATGGACAGTGGAGTTGCCTGCCCATTGTCGAAACCCATCAACCCCATCACCTACTGCAAGAGGCGAGAACCCACCTATAGGAGGCGAGAGTCCACCTTCTATAGTAGTCCTTCGCCCCTCGGTTAGCCTCCACCAGGTGCTTCAGTGGACGAGAGCTCTTCGAGATGTCGCAGATGGAGAGTGGGAAGTAGATTCCCCTCGTCTGATAAAGTGATGCTATGGATGTGCCCAAAGGCAGTTTTATAGTCTCTTGGACAAATAGCTCCCCACCCTTACCCTCACCCTTCCCTGGCCTCTGCCCGGAGAATCCAGGTGCAGGGTGACTTCCCTCCCTCCACCTTAAAACTACTCAGGTTTTGACGAAGTGTAGACCCCCCCCCCAAAAAAAAAAAAAAAAAAAAATCATGCCAGTACATATGTACACTTGGTGGCCTTTGTGTCTGAACGAAGAACGAGAGGAAGGCGGAGAGGAGCCTACGCCAGGAGGCGCTGAGTAACTGCGGCCGAAAACGTCACCTTAGCTCTATCATGGGCTTTGGGGACTGTTACGACAGGTAGTCAACAGCCACTCCTGGGACTCGGAGAGAAGTACGGGATTCGAACCCACAACTAAGCGAATGCGAAACCATCACGATTCCGATTACGCCATCAGCGCAGGTAAGGTAGTTAACAATACTCACTCAAGCTGACACAGAAGTTCGGTTGAAGTGTGGATAATCACCATATAAAGAATATTCTTTGGGACTTGGGAGAAATTTATTCTATCCAAATCAAATGCATTAAAACAAGAATATTGACAGTTAAATGTGAAACCGAAATAGGCATCAAAAGCCTCAAGCTTGCTGAGGAGACCCTACACAGTTAGGGTGATGGCAGGTATGAGAGGGGTAGGGGGGGAGAAGGGAGACTACAAGAGGCCCGTGATTAGGACAATGGAAGCTTCAGGGTAATCCCCCCTCCCCACCTTCATTTCCCCCTCTCCTTCTCCTCCTCCCTCCGTCCTCCCCCTATCCCTCATTTCCCTACCTTACCCTACAACCACCACCACCACCTAATATCTTCCGCCTACTTAGCTTTCCCCCTGCGTAAACCCGTTGTACATAATATGGAGTAATTGGCTCCCCCTGTCCCCCGCTTTCAACCCCCCCCTTCTTTATTCGCTCCCCTCTTCCGTCCATAAGCTTTCCCCCCGGTCGACCCTCTCCCGCTCAGAGCAGCAACCAGCCCACATCCTTTCCTTATACGTCACAACTCCATGGCACCCAATCCTGACCAAGGACATGTTCATGATGCATAACTTCACCGGGCGAGTGAACTTGCTCAATCGAATTCAGAGGTGGGAAACTGGGTGTATTAGAGGTAGTTGGGGGAATCGAAGGAGTAGGGGGAAGGGTTATCACGTGTTTTTATTTATTTATTTATTTATTTATTCATTTATTTACTTGTTTATTTTCAAAATGGGTTCAAGGAAAGTGTCATGAACAAAGAGGGAGCTATCTATGGAATTCTGAGCAAAATACTATTATTCCTACCAATAATAACAATTATAATAACCCTAATAAAATAAGCTAATATAGTAAGCGTCACAATATAGTAATATAAAAACATGATCATGTGATACTATAATATCAATACAATATGGTGACAGTGATATAGTAATATAATGATGTAATGATGATATGATAATATAATGGTATAATGATAATATAATAATATTAGTATAATAATATAATTATATAATAATGTAATTATATAATAATAATATAATAACACAATAATGTAATATTAGTATAATGATATAATGGTGTAATGGCATAATGATATAATGATTTAATAATAAAATGATATATGATAATGTATAATATAATATAATAGCAATTATAATCATGATACCTATGATAATTACAATAAAAGTAATAACAATGATAACAATACCAATGATAATGACAAAAGTAATAACAACGTTAGTAAAAACAATGATAATGATGATACTGATAATGATACTGATAATGTTAATAACCACCCCTTTTCTTATAAAACAACAGTCGCTCCTCTTCCATTGCCACAGATAAGCACGACCCCATTTAAACTCCATCTTTCTTCGCCCCTCCATGGCGATCCACCCCTTCCAATGCACAGTCCTACACTTGAGTTCTCCTTTCGTTTCATCTATCTTTGCTCGCCAGATCCTCACTGGCTACACCTGCTTTCTCTTCCTAGTCTCTCCCCTCTTTTCCTAGTCTCTCCACCTCCCCCTTCCTCCCTCTCCCTCCCACAATTTATCCTTTAAAAACTGATCTTTCTCCTACAACTCCTACAACACTTTCTGCAAGACCTAAATTTCCTCCTCTTCCTACTACAACTCCTCCTCCTACTACAACTCCTCCCCCCTATTACTCCTATTCCTCCTCTTCTAACCCTTCTCCACCTCCTCTTCCTCCCCCTCCTTCGCCTACAAGTCCTTTCTTATCCTACAAGTCCTCCTCCTTCGCTTCCTACAAATCAACTTCCTCCTACAAGATCTTCTTCTCCTCCTCCCTTTACAACTCCACTTCTCCACTTCTACCTCCTCCTCCTCCTCTTCCTCCTCAGTATCCTCCCCTCTTAATCCCGCCCTCCACATCTGCAAGCACTCCTCTCCCTCCTCTTCTCCTCACCTGATTCCTCCCCTCCGCTGTCTCCCTCCTCCTTTATACGTCCTAATTAATTTCACCCTTGCCCTCATTACCTTTCTCTCTCTTTCCTCATTTATCAGGTCTTCTGGCTATTCCCCCGTGCGCTGTAAAGCTATCGTCGTTTTCTTTCCATCTCTGTTGTGCTTCTTTGTTTGTTCGTCCTCCCTCTTCCTCCCTCTTTCTCTTCCTCCTCTTCTCTGGTAATTATACTTCTCTTTATTTTCTTTCGTCATATGTTTGGTCTTGCCATTACCGTTCGCTCAGCTTCTCTATCGGTTGTCTTTTCAGCGTTCTGCTCTTTCTTTCTCTCTCTCTTTATCTCTCTCTCTCTCTCTCTCTGTCCAGCTCCTTTGTCAGTATTACTGTAACTCATTACGATGTTTTTATCTACTTCGTCTCCCTCTGATTACGCTTCTTACTCTCTTCCTCCTCTTCCTCATTTTCCTCTTTTTATTTTTTCTTCTTCTTTTCATTTTTTCTCATTTTTCCTTTGATTTTCCTTTCTTCTTCCCCTTGTTCTTCTTTTCCTCCCTTCCTTTTTTCTTTTTTTTACTTTCTTTTTCTTTGTCTTTTTTTCTTTTTCCTATTTTTCTTTTGCATTTTCTTTTTCGTCTTCTCAGCCATTACGCTTTCTACCCCTTCATCCGCCACCATCCCTTCACACGGTAGCCATACTGACGCGGTTGCTTTTCCCTTCCCTTCAGCCAAGATCCCTTATTTATATTATTATAATTTTTATTTATTTTTTATTTATTTATTCTTATTATTATTATATATATATATTTTCGGGTCCGACCTAGTTATGGACCAAAAGGTCTTCTGTCGGCATGCTCCGCCTTTGTAATCATTCTCATCCCTTGGCTTTTCACCCTATCACTCTAGAAAGTCTAGATCTTTCCCTTCACAGTCACCCTTCCAATCATCATTCCTTCCCTTCGTTGTCCTCTGGCCTCACCCTTATCTCTATCCCCAAATCACCCTTCATCTTCCCAACACTGATCAGCAGTCACCCTTCGTCGGTCGCTGGTCACCCTAAACATGCTTTATCACTCTTTGTAGGTCATTCCCCACTCCCTCATCCGTGACAAGTCACCCTTCTCACCCCCTCATCCGTGACATATCACCCTTCTCACCCCCTCATTCGTGACATGTCACCCTTCTCACCCCCTTATCCGTGACATGCCACCCTTCTCACCCCCTCATCAGTGACATGTCACCATTCTCATCCCCTCATCCGTGACATGTCACCCTTCTCACCCCCTCATCCGTGACATGTCACCCTTCTCACCCCCTCATCCGCGACATGTCACCCTTCTTACACCCTCATCCGTGATATGTCACCCTTCTCACCACCTCATCCGTGACATATCACCCTTCATGTGTCACATGTCATATCGTGTCCGATACGGGTGTGTCACATATACCACATATGTGTCACTTCATGACCTGAGTCACATTTGACCTAAGATCACCGAAGGTCAGCTTTCACGTTGCCCACCACTCTTCCTCCGTCGACTTTTCTTCCACGCGACACCCCCTACGGACCAAAGTCACGTAGCATTCTTTGGTATGACTGGAATCATCTTCCAAAAAATTATTTATTTATTCATTTTATATATTTTGACAATTAACTCCTACTATCCCTTGTTGCTAGTGGCGTAATCAGAAGCGTGCTGTTCTCGCATTTGCTTAGGCGTGTGTTCGAATCCCGCACTCTTCTCCGATTCCTAGCCGCAACAATCCCCTAAAGCGCACAATAGCACAAAGGTGACGGTTTAGGCCGCAGCTACTCAGCGCCTCCTGGCGTAGGCTTCTCACCTTCCACCAATCCCTCCTTTCTGTTACTGACCTCCTTGAGTCTCTCCTTGACCGTGAAGAGTCTACGCCAGGAGGCGCTGAATGGCTGCGGCCGAAGCCGTCACCTTTGCCCTATGTACATACGCTTTGGGGACTGTTGGTGTAGGTAATAAACAGTCACTGCTGGGGATCGGAGGGGAGTGCGGGATTCGAACCCACAACTAAGCGAAAGCGAAACCAGGCGACGTGGTGCAAATATTTTTGTTGCTGCAACGAGCTTACTCTTTCATATTACCCGCCCTTCCTCTTCTTCCTCTTCGTCCTTTTCTTCCTCATCTTCTTCCTCTTCCTCCTCTTACTTTTTTATATCCTTTTCTTCCTCTTCCTCCTATTCTACCTCCTCCTCCTCGTCCTCCAACTCATCTTCATCCTTCTCCTCTTCCTCCTCCTTTTCCTACTCTTCCTTCTCTTCCTCCCGTACTGATGTTTATAAGAGATCCCCTCACCTGGTGAGGGACCCTTCCCCCCCCCCTTATCCCCCACCCCAAGGGGTCTGTCATCCCCCCTTCCTCCTCCTCCTCCTCCTCCTCCTCAGGACCATATATCCCTCAAGGGCGCCCGCGGGCGTGAGTGTCATCTGCCACACGCCCATCACCATCATCGTAATCTCACTCAGGTACACACATGTACGTAGTAACATGTACGTACTTACATGTCGGTCCGCTACATGTGCGTGTATGCGGATCAGCATGTATGGATATTTACATGTTTACAAGGAGCCAAGGTAGCACACACGCTAAAATACACACAAACGCTTAAATACACACACACACACATACACACACACACACACACACACACACACACACAAACACACACACACAAACACACACACACACACACACACACACACACACACACACACACACACACACACACACACACACACACACACGAACACACACACACAATCATTCCTCGTTTTTATTAGCAATATTAACGATTTCACTGCATACACACACGTAAATACACACACACACACACACACACAACACACACACAATCATTTCTCGATTATATTAGCAATATTAACGATTTCGCTGCATTGTACGAATTTGTAATCGTTATTCTGGCTGCTGTACAGCGATTCCATTAAGCTGGGGTGGAGGTGAAGGAAATATCTTTCGAAGAGCGGATTAAGATCACGTGGAATCTCTCTCGATTAACCATTTCGCTGATTTTAACGATATTGTTATTTGCTTATTGATCAATGGATTGATTAATTGATTGATTGACCTACTGATCTTTTTAATGGTCATTATGTCTTTATCTGTTTATCTATTCATTATATATCTGTCTAATACCTATTTATCTAATATTCATTTATGTAATATTTATTCATTTATAATTTATCTATTCACCTAATATCTATCTATTTGATATCTAATTACTTATTTACTTAAATATTTACTATTTATTTGTTTTTCCAATCAATTATTTATTGATATGTTTACTCTCTTATTTCTCATTGATCTATTCACTCATTTATTTATCTGCTCTACTTGCCACTAGGATGAGATTTTATTCATTTGAGGAAAACATTCTTTCATTTTATTATCATTATTATTATTATTATTATTATTATTATTATTATTATTTCACTTTATTATTATCTTTTTTTTAGTGGAATGTCACTCCGACGGGCTTTAAGCTTTCAGTAGAAATAGGATTAAATCCGAGGGAATAGTGCCGTCTTCCTCCCTGTTTAGAGTCATGAGGGAGTAGGACTACGTTCCCCCAACTTCCTCCCTCCTTACTCCACTCTAACCCCCCCTCCTACCCCCGGCCCACTGTAAAGAGCAACAAGCAGTGATTTCCGGGAAGGAGGAGAGGATAAGGGGAAGAAGTGGGGGTGGAGGGGAGAGGGGGTGGTGGTGGAGGGGGAGATAAAGGGTGGGGTGGAGGGTGAGATGGGGTGGGGTGGAGGGGGAGAGGTGTAGGAAAGAGGGTTAGGGGAGTAGGGAAGAGGGAAAGGGTAAAGGGAGGGGTGGAGGGAAAGGGTAAAGGGAGGGGTGGAGGGAGGAATGGGAGAGGTAGGGGTAGGGTGGAGGGGGAGAGGGGGTGGGGGTGGAGGGTAGATGGGATTGAAGTAGAGGGGAGTTGGGGTGGAGGGGGGTTAGGGTGGAGGGAGGACGGGGAGGGATAGGGGTGAGGGGTAGAGATTTTTTTGGTAGAAGGGAGAATGGGAGGGGGAAGAGAAAGAGTAAGGGGGAGAGGAGAAGAGGAGAGAGGAAGGGGAAGAATGAGGGGAGAGAGGAGAAGGGAAGGGGGAAAGGTAAAGGGATTATAGGGAGGAGGAGGAGGAGGAGGAGGAGGAGGAGGAGGAGGAGGGTGTGGGGGTACAGACATTGAGCTGGGTGGAGTGAGGGAGGGAGGGTGGGTGGAAGTGGAGATAGGTAGGGGCAAGAAGATCGAGGGATGGTGTGGGGAGGAGGAGGTGGAGGAGGGAGGGGGAGATTTTTTTTTTGTGGGGGGGGAATGGGGGAGAGGGTGGAAGTTCAGAGCCAGTGGATGCGAGAGGTGGAGATACATTTGTCATGGTCAATAACCAGCGCTTCTGTCCTTGGGGGGGAAATGTCACACCAAAGAGGGCAGACCGGAGAGCATCCAGACGGAGGAACATTAGAAGTTAGAACTGATCAACATTTTTTTCTTTTAGTAGAGATGGGTCTCCAGTCATTAAAGGATCCTGCGTGACTCTGGTCCGTAGGGATGTCAGTAAAGTCCCATAAATCATGTAGTCAATACCTGAGAGATGGAGACGACGAAAAGAAATATCTGATGAGGAGAACGAGGAAGAGGAAATGGGGAAGCAGAGAGAGGAGGGAGGGGAGGAGAGGGAGGGAGGGAGCGAATGGAGGGATGGAGGGAAGGGAGGGAGGGAGGGAGGAAGGGAGGGAAGGGAAATAAGGGAGGTGAGAAGAGGAGAAGGTGAGCAAGGAGGAAGGGTAGGAGGACGATGAAGAGAAGATGATAATGAGGAGGAGGATAATAAATAGGACGAGGAGAAAGAGGAGAAAGATGATGATGGGGGATGATGATGAGAATGAATAGGATGAGGAAGAGAAGAAGGACGAGGAGGAGGTGGAAGATATGAAGGATGGTGATGAGGGTGATGGTGGGGAGGAGAATGAGCAGGAGGAGTAAGAGAAGAAAGACGAGAAGGAAGAGAATGAGGAAGAAAAGGTGGATAAAGAGGATGAGGAGAACAAGAAAAATAAGTAGGAGAAGGAGGTGAAGAAAAAGAAGAAGGAGGAGTAGGAGGAAGAGAAGGGGGAGTAGGTGGAGGAGAAGGAGTAGGAGAAGGAGGAGAAGGAGTAAGAGGAGGGGGAGTAGCGGGAATGAGAGGAGGAGGAGGAGGAGCACGAGGAAAAGACTAGCAGCAGACAGAGACATGGAGAGGATAAGAACGAAGAAGAGGAAAGAATTTTGGAAAAAAAAAGGTGAGAAGAAGAATGGGATAGCAGAGAAAGGAGTGCAGAAGGGCAGGAAATAGAAGAAGACGAAGAAGACGAAGAAGAAGAAGAAGAAGAAGAGGAAGCAGAAGAAGAAGACGAAGAAGAAGCAGGAGAAGAACTTGAAGAAGAAGAAGAAGACGTAGAAGACAAAGAAAATGAAGAAAAAGAAGCAGAAAAGGAAGCAGAAGAAGAAGCAAAAGAAGAAGAAGAAGAAGAAGAAGAAGAAGAAGAAGTAGAAGAAGAAGACAGAGAAGTAGAAGAAGAAGACGAAGAAGACAAAGAAGACGAATGAGAAGCAGAAGAAGAAGAAGAAGAAGAAGAAGAAGAAGAAAAAGAAGCAGAAGAAGAAGAAGAAGAAAAAGAAGCAGAAGAAGAAGAAGAAGAAGAAGATGAAGAAGAAGAAGAAGAAGTAGCAGAAGAAGAGAAACAAAGAAAATGGGAAGAGGTAAGCTGCAGGAGAAGACGAAAAGTTGTGGAGACAGGACGAGAACAAGAACACGAAGAACAGAAGCGGAACCGGGGAGGAAGAACAGAAGAGAAGAGAAGAAGAGCGGAGAGGAGAGGAGAGGAAAGGAGAGGAGAGTAAAGAAGTGAATACTGAGAAGGAGCAGAAAGAAAACCGGAAACAGAGAAGAAAGGAAAAGAGGCGAAGAGGGGAGGAGGGGAGGTGGAACGAAGAACATGAAGAACGTTCTAGTGACCGAAGAAGCGGAAACACAAGGGAAAGAGATAAAGCGAAGAAGAGGAGGAAGGGGAGAAGGAAATGGAAGAAAAGGAAGAGAAGGAAGAGAAGAATGAGGAGGAGGAAGAGGGGAAAAGGAAAGAGGAAAAGAAGGAAGAGTAGGGATGGGAAGAGAAGGAGTAACTGAGGATGATCAGGAAGAAGAGAAGTAGGAGAGAAGGAGAAGGGGAAGGAAAATGATAATGAAGAGGAGGTGCAGAAGGAAGAATAGGAAGAATAAAGAGAGAGAGAGAAGGAGAAGGAGAAGAATGATGTTAAAGAGGAGTAGAGGGAAGAGGAAGAGGAAGAGGAAGAGGAAAGGGAGAGGGAGGAATAGGAAGAGAAGGAGGAGGAGGAGGCAAAAGAAAATATACGTATATATAGCACAGCGTAATGAATAGCACATTGGTAAAATGAAACTTGTTAACCCACTGTCGGAGAAAAGAAATCAGAAATACTAATTATCTGTATTTTTCGACCACTGACTGTGGTCCTCTTCAGCAGAATGATGTGTGTGTTTGCTGAAGAGGACCACAGTCTGTGGTCGAAATTTACATATATTTTGTTTTTCTGATTTCTTTTCTCCGACAGTGGGTTAACAAGTTTCATTTTACGTATGTATAGATAGAGCCGCCTAGAATGACGACAGTAAAGGGAAAAGCGAGCTTAGAAACGGTGTCTTCCAAAAGTGTCAAAATGGACACGTATCGGGAATACATTATCGATAAGGTATCTGTGTGTGTGTGTGTGGCGGGGGAGGCGGTTGTTGTTATTGTTATTGTTGTTGTTGTTGTAGTTGTTATGGGGTGTCATTTACCAGCGCGTCTATCCTTTTCGACAATCTTGTGCTTGAGGGTGGGTGGTCTGAAGAAGATACTGAAATGTAAGTTCTTCAGTGAGTGTTTTTTTTTTTCAACGGTGTTCTTCGCGGTATATCTCTTAGTCTCCGGGGGTTCTGTGACGTAGTGACGTAGGGTTGGTTCTGGTTGCCGGGTGTGGGGTGGGGGTCGTCTTTAGGACGAGCAGGGGGTATTCTACCATGAACATCTGTAGCCTAGACGAAGGCAGAAAACGCGGGGTTCATCTCTTTCTCAAGAGAGTGTGTGTGTGTGTGTGTGGGGGGGGGGGGTTCCGGGAAGGTTGTTGATTTACATTCCCCTCGCAAACGGGTACCTTCTCCTTGATGGAGTGTCCTAGATCTTCGACCTGAGGCTGGCCTTTGTCAACATCGAGCTTCGAGCTTTGTTGCTTGGGCCAGTTCGACCCTGATCGAGAAGAGGCAAGTGGCCTGGCCTTCAGGGTTGGCCCATTCTTTGCCGCTCTTCCTGTTCCGTTCGGTCTGCTGCCTAGTCTCCCAGTAGTCTGGCATTGGTCAGTACCAGATTTAGCATAATTATGCTAAATTTGACATATTTCCCCAGGAAATAATACTATGTTAATAAGAAATATAACAGAAGCTGAGTGCATTCAAAGGAACTAGAGATTTAGTATTATTTTTGCCAATCTAGGATGATTTCAGCTGATGCATAGCGTATTCCTGTTTGGAAAATTTAGTCAACGTACTCGGTACCCAGCTGAAGACATCACGTCACTCTTGCGTCCGAGTCCTTGTTTTGTGAACTGAGTATGTATGTGCTTTTGTATGGACGTGCTGTGGGGTGATGGGGCAGTGTAGTACACTATTTCTAATAACTGTTGGGTTGTGCTTTTGTGATGTGCTGTGCCAGGTGGAACGGTTTGAAGGTTCTTGATTAAAAATGTGTGTCTGTCATTCTCATGCAATTGGGAGTGGTATACGAGTCTATGAAAGGAAACCTCTGAATGTGCGGACAGAGCCTTTATCAGTAAGACGTTTTGCTTGGTACAGCTTTATCATATACTTGATCAAACTCCATCAACGAAATGTATCATTCTAATGTGTAGATTCTGGTTTCTGGGTGATGATTTGGTGATGATAATGATAACGTGGTTTAACGTCACAAACTCTCTCCTATCGGAAGGCTGGGACGGTGCCTCTTTGAGAGTACTTCGTAGCGTGGAATTTAATGAAGAGAGACAGAGAGAGAGAGAGAGAGAGAGAGAGAGAGATTCACCATGGTCTTGGATCACGTGTTTGACTCGTAATCGACGGTAATGCAGTGACCTTACACGCGTACACACATCCAACGCGTACACACATCCAACTCCCCGCCCACGAGAGTTGGAGTAACGACTCGCAGAGCAGCGATACTGAAATTATTTCAGGCCTGGGCGGGATTCGAACCCGGACCACCGTAGTGGGTGTGTGTATGTGTGTGTATATGTGTCTATATATATATATATATATATATATATATATATATATATATGTGTGTGTGTGTGTGTGTGTGTGTGTGTGTGTGTGTGTGTGTGTGTGTGTGTGTGTGTGTGTTTGTGTAAACTCATTCATATACACACACGAGATATAGCCCAGGTTGATACCATACGAGTACATATATTCGAAGCTAGGTATAATGGTTAGCGAGTAAGAGACAGAATCCCACGTGCCCTACTCCTTTCTTATATACTACAATTAAGTGAACACGTACACACACATACACACACACACACACACACACACACACACACACACACACACACACACTACCCATAGATCGGTCATGTATGAGGTCTGAGGTCTTTTCCGGAAGGGAAATACCTGTTGATCACGAGTCCAATTCGTGATCCAAGACCATGGTGAATCATACACACACACACACACACACACACACAAACACACACATACGAGCTCATGACGTGGACGGAAGACAACAACGTCACAATCAACACCAACAAGACCGTAGTGATGCACTTTTGTACCTCCACACATGCGGTGGCTCCTCCACAACTGGTCCAATCCACCAAGATCTTGGGCATCACACTCGATGAACAGTTAAATTGGAACCAACATGTCACCAACATCGTCAAGACAGCGTCTTGCAAACTGTATATGCTGAGCAGGTTAAAATCATTAGGAACACCTACATCTGAGCTACAGGAGGTCTACAAGACTTTCATACTCCCCACCCTCATGTATGCCTCACCAGCCTGGTCCAGCTCACTCACCTTCACACAGAGACAAAAGTTGGAGAGGGTACAAAAAAGAGCGTGCAGGATCATCCTGGGCGTGGAGTACAGCAGTTACGACCACGCTCTTACCACCCTCACTCTATCTAGGGTGTCACAGCGGCACGGTGAGGCACAAAAGAAATTTGGGGAAAGCCTGCTTTCCCACCCTAGACACCATCACTTCCTCCCTCCCGATGCTCCACCAACTCTTCACGCCACTAGACACAGAAATAGGCTCGTGCCAATCAAAGCGCCAAGGACTGACCGCTACAAAAACAGTGCCATCCCATCCATTGTGCACATAATCAACTCTATGTAAACTTGTACCGTGTATATACTCTAAGTTTTATATTTTTAATCAGCTTTTGTAATGTATTATTGTCAGTGTACTACTGCAATCGAAATAAACCTTTTATTATTATTATCATTATTATTATTATTATTTACATACACACACACACACACACACACACACATTACCCATAGATCGGTCATGTACGAGTTCTGAGCTCTTTTCCGGGAGGGAAATAGTTGTCGATCACGAGTCCAACACGTGATCCGAGACCATGGTGAATCATACACACACACACAAACACACACACACACACACTCATGAGAAAAGATAGACAGACAGACAGATATATATATATAGAGAGAGAGAGATGGAGAGAGAAAGAGAGCAACAGTGCTAGGTGGGTGGGAGGAATGAAGTGGGGGTTGAAAGGGGGGTGGGGGTGAAGGGGGTGAGGAACTTGTTGAATACCAAGACTGGGGGGATGAAGAGATCAATTAGTCTATTCACGTCCATCGTTTGGCTTTTCTCGACTTGAATAGACAAGGCTGGTGCCTCGCCGTTAGGGGCAATTTGAACCCACCAATCAGAGCCCATAGAATCGGTTTCACGAGCCCCCTTCCTCCTCTCTTTCTCCTCCTCCTCCTCCGTCTTTCTCCTCCTCCTCCTCCTCCCCTATGAACCATCCAGTAAACAACCAGTGTCTCGGTTACAGTTATTCGGCATCAAAATTAACGGTGGTAATTTAAAACCCACCAATCAGAGAGAAAGGCACTGTGACGTGTCTCGTCTGTCTACAGGACCGCCACTCTGCCCCTAAGAAAAAAAAAAAAAAAAAATGAATGCACAGTAGATTGGTTAAGGTGTGATTATTAAAAATACAGTATTTTATTTTTTTATAATGATGAATTAACAATTACGGTCGTCTCTGTCACTGTCTCGCTTCAAGCATATCGTTAGACGAGCGCTCGGTCGGTTTTCCTCGGTCTCCCGAACTCAAGGGCATCAGGGAGGCGAACTGAGCTGGGCTCAGCTGATTGGGGTTGAACAGGACTCTTAAGCCTTGTTTCACACATATCTACTTTTCGCCGTGCGCCGTCCACGACACGACGTCGTCCTCTCAAATAAACATGAGTGCCTGTAGACACTTTCACACGTGATCGCGGTCGTGACGTGTGAAAGCATCCATAGACATACATGATTATATAAAAGCACGACGTCGTGTCATGGACGGCGCACGGCGAAAAGTCGATTCATGAGAAACAAGCCTAAGAAGAAAACCTCAAGGATTCCATACACAATTAAAACTCAGGTGGAATAAGCTCGATATTTGTTTATAAATTTTTGGGGCCCCCAAATTGTTCATTTTTTAAGAATAGGGTCCCTCACTTAGGCAGGGTCATCCCACATGGCTGAAGTTCTCATATTCGAGACTGGAATGGATCTCGAATGAAAGAGGTCTCCGTGCACCCGCTTTACACTGGTCCTACTTTCGTCATCTGTTGCGCATTTGAAGGGCCAGAAGACTTCGCTCACAGAGGTCTAGACTTCGTATAGATTTAACTTCTTTGATATTTGGAGTGAAAAATATTCTGAGGGGTGTTGGGGGGTGAGTACATACAAACCCTCTCAACCCTAAAGGGCCATCTACACGATCAAACGGTTTGTCAAACATGTTTGAAATGATATTGGATCATGTGAATGGGGGTATTTGGTTGTCAAGCACGTTTGTCAAACGGCTTGAAGCAGGTCTGACTGGGCCTGACTTTTGTGGGCGGCTTGCAAGCGACATGACGTCATCAACAGTTTAATCGTGAGAATGACGGTAAAACATCAAACCTCAGTAGTTATTCACACCTTGAAGTGGAAACAACAATTACATCTCCTTCCAGAAGTATGAATATGGAAGAATATAATGGGAAGAGGAATGAGAGGAAGGAATTTATCAACAAATATAGAGACCATCCAGGATTGCAGAAGGTGAAATCAAAGGAATATGCTAATAGTATATCTAGAAAATAAAAGGTTATCCTACTTTAATTCTAAATCGACAAGCAAGTTGATATGTGAATTTTGGTCTGTTTTCAACAACTAATCCTTTGTTTATTTCGATCTTATTTTCTTTTTCTCCAGTCGCTTAACCAATAGCAATTAATGTCTTGGTAGAGAAGTATCTTTGCTTAACAACTCCACGAGTCACACTCAGGTTGGACCGTTTGGTTTGACCGTCCGACACCTCTTCAAACCTCTTGACGAATCGGTTTGACAACCCGGGTTTGTCAAACCGTTTGACCGTGTAAATGGCCTTTAAGTCTCATTTCACACGTATCGACTTTTAGCCGTGCGCCATCAACGACACAACGTCGTGCTCTCAAATAACCATGGATGTCTATGAACACTTTCACACGTCACGACCACGACCACGTGTTGAAAGCGCCCACAGACACCCGTTGTTCATTGAGAACACGACATCGTGTCGTGGACGGCGCGCGGCGAAAAATCGATACGTGTGAAACAGGCCTAAAGGCTCCTATACACTGTCAGTCATGACTGCACAGTCATCGAGATTGTGCAAACAGTGTTTGGGACACACACTGTCAGTAAGATTGAGCAATCATTACCTCTTGGAGTTTGTGGAGTGAAGACGAGTAAAGCGGCTGCATGCATAGCCATTCTTGGCTACAAAGGAAAGACTGTTTGTTTATTATTTAACTATACCTATGCATTTATTCATGTATTTTATTTGTTATTTACATTATTATAGTTTGTATTTATTATTTTACTATTAATATGATTTTTTTTTTCGCATCCGACCTAGATATGGATCAAAAGGTCTCCTGTCGGCATGCTCCGCCTTTGTAATCCTTTGACTGAACTGTTGGCGCAATCATCGCCACTAACTATCACTCATGATGGTGTAACTACTATGCTTGAGCTTACAAAATCAAACCGTGTTGGAAATTCCTCAATCATCTGCGCAAACACTCAATCACACCCACTCACACAGGATATGCTTGCGCAATCATGAATATTGTGCAATCATGACTGACAGTGTGTAGGGGCCTTTAAGGACCGCGTAGGAAAGCGTCCATAGACACCCATATTTTGGGGGGAGCACGACGTCGTGTCGTGGACGGCGCACGGCGAAAAGTCGATGCGTGTGAAACGAGCTTTTCCTTCCACCCCCAATGAATTCTCCGTTCATTTTTGTCCTTTCGTCAGTACTTTTTTTCTTTTATAGTGTCCTTATTTTTTCAGAACTTAGGCTAAGCTAATATATTCCAACCTTGTCAACTACTTTGGGTATGTCTACCGTACAATTTTGGTGTCGCGAAGACAAAATTGATTTGAACCATTTGCCGACAGAGGAGAGGTTCGAACATGCTCACTCCCCTCCTCCCTCCCTCCCTCCCTCCCCCACCCCCTTTATCCTACTGACTGCACCACCTGCAGGAAAAAGGATAACAAATCCGGAAATTGCTAATATTACACCGGAGGCTTCGGGGAACAGAACTACGCTGAGCTCCATGGGCCCGCTCTTCTCGAACTCTACCCTGTAGATCGAGGTGTTCCTCGTTGATTTCGTTGAGGGTATCCTCCGTGTGTTTCAGATGCTTTAAGGACACTCCTGAGTAGTCACTCAGCATTCTTTTATATCTGGAAACTAGTCTCCATTAGAAAAAAAAAAAAAAAAATCCTGATCAATTTTGACTTCCATATACAGTATATATATATTTTAATCTTCCTTAAATCTCTCTCCTTGACCTCCGCTATGACTCCACCTCTTCGATGTGATATTATCCCCGGGGATAGAAGCGCTGGTTATTGATATATAATACGTGTCATCAATATCACAGGATTCGAAGGAGAACCCTGTGGCACTACACTTCTATGTATTAGGAACTAAGATTGCAAAGGATGACTAGAGGGTCTCATTGACTTGTTGGGGAGAAGGGGGAGGGGGAGGGGGAAGGGGGAGGGAGGAGGGGGGAGGGAGGAGGGGGAAGGGGAAGGGGGAGGGGTCACTGCTTACAAGGCAAGCATAAAACTTGATTATGTACATTTCACGAGCAAAAAATTTGACGCACACTACAGTTCCCCCAATGCAATAAAAAAAATCGAATACTTAATATGTTTTCGTATGTAGTATTTAGCTTACAGTTATGTAATTTTCTCAAATTGACCAGAAAGAAAATCAAACAGAATTTAAATTTTGTATCATGAGAAACTCTGGGTGAATCAAAACTTTTGCTAGTGACTGTACATAGTGAGATTGTTCGAAGTTTGTAAAGAGAAAGAAAGTATTCATACAGGTTCGATTCACGATGCTCACTGGCCGAGCGGGTGAGAGCGTCGCTACTTGCGACGGAGGTCGAGGTGACGGCGGTTCGAATTCTGCCGCGAGAAGCGAGTTGAATCAAAGGTATGGTTAATTAAACCCACGTAAAAAAAAACCTCTGTAAGGGGCACAGTCCTAGCCTACTGATAGGGGAAAGTTCGTGACGTGAAGCCGAATCATGATTCAGTTATTACTTGTCGTAGACTAGAAACGAGGATAATACGGATCCAGAAGGAATAGGATTCTCAATTACTTTAGAATACTAATCACATACAGTAAACCCTCGATATGACGAACTAATGGGCGGGGGGGGGGGACTGAAGGCTTGGTCGTTATAAACAAAAGTTCGATATATCCGAAGGTCTTACTATATCGATGTCTGGGTCGTCGGGTTATGAGTTGGAAGTTTGGCACAGAAATTTCTGTCACCGATAGTAGTGAGAAGTTCGGAGGAATATGGCATTATTATATCCGACGGCGTCATTTTTTGCGAACTTCCATCTTATATAACTAAGTTCGTTATATTAGTCGGATGGAAAATGGCGTTCGTTATATCCGAAATTTTATATAACAAGGTCCGATATATCAAGGGTTTACCGTAGCGAAACTCAATAGCATATCATATATGGTCGCCTTGATTATAATTAGATTATGTGAAATACAAGATGAGGTGCTTACACAATGAGGTGCTGAGTCGCTACGGCCGGAGCCATCACTTTTGCCCTATTATGCTTTTAGAATCTTGGGGCAGGTAACAGTCCCTGCTGGGAATCGGAGAAGAAAGCGTGATTGGAACCCACAACTAAGCGAACGGAATACCATCACGATTCCAATTGCGTCACCAGATTTAGGCACTTGCTTGACAACCTCTGTGAACTTGGCAACTGAGTCTATCTGTGGTGCCCGCAGGGAGATGCTGCATCTGGAGAAAATCAAATATACATTTCTATTCGGAGACTTCAATGCCAAGGTGAGGAGCTTAGAGTGGGCGCGAAGAAGTACGGATGAAAATAAAACTAGATGTGTATGTAATAGGCAGCTCCCAACAAGTCTATTAAAAGTGAACGCCATGTGAAATCGAAGCCTTTAGAAGTACGACGTGTTGCTGGTTACAACTTGACCAAGTGCATGATAAAGCTGTAAGAAACGAAACGTCGTAGTAATAAAGGCTTCGTCATCACATGGTGTTTCTTTTGAAAGAAAATTAACTATACATTTCTACTCGGAGATTTTAATGCTAAAATGAGAAAAGAGCATGACATTTGTATCGTGAGTTGGGAAGCTTGGAATAAGTGCGAGAAAGGATAAAAACTAGATGGAATTGAATTAGTTAACTGAGAAACGCAACCCGAAAATAACGAAGATCTTTCTTCGAAAGCGAGTTAGGCCTCCATGAACTCATAAAACTCCAAATGGAAAAAAGGAACTAAATCAGTTTTATTTTACTAAAGAGCAACAACGTTAGCAGTGTTTTTTTTCTTTTTCTTAGTAAAGGAGAGTAACAGCGTTAGCAATGTTATTTTTTTCACAAATGAAATAAATATTAGGTTGCCATACATTTGTAGGCTCCACAGGTGAATTTCATTTTCATAGCCGAGTGATCCATTAAGAAGAAAACTCAAGAGGAGATAAAGGAAACAAAATGAAACAAGAAACGTCCGCAGATAAAAATCTAAAGTAAATTTCAAACTCTCACCAGTAACAGGGACAACATCAATGTTGAAATTACAGTTAATGAATGTTACTTAGAAACCGGCGAAAAAAGAGAACAAAAAATCAGCTAAGAGAGCAAGTATTCCATGGTAAAAACAGATCTATTGAAGACAAAAATCAGTA
>NC_134810.1:25074669-25084669 GCF_046742065.1 Oratosquilla oratoria
GGAGGAGAGGGAGACGGTTGCCGCGGCACGTGGCTGAGCAACATGTGGGTGTTGTGTGTGTGTGCCGCCGCCGCCGTCGCCGCCGCCGCCTGTCTTGTCCAACCCCCCCCAACCCCCCACCTACTCACTCACTACCTGTATGTGGGGCTCCCTTCCCTCCCTTACTCACTCTCTTCCTTCCTTCTTTCCTTTCACCCCACCTGCCTCACTCCCTTCCTTTCTTCCTTTCTCCCCACCTCCTCCCTCTCTTCTTTTCTTCCTTCCTTTTTTCCTATTCCTTTTCTTCCTCCCTTCCTTGCTTACTTGCCTCCTTCCTTCCTTCCTTTCTTCCTTCCTTCCGTGTTGTTATCACCGTAGTCTTCCATTGCTAACTCCTCCATTCCTCCCCTCATCCTCATCCTCCTCTTCCTCCTCCTAGTTTTACTTCACAACTTAGATCTCTCTCCTTCTCCCTCTTTCCCTCCCGCCCTCACTCCCTCATTCCTTCTCTCTTCCTGTCATTTTCTCCCCCTCTCCCCTTCTACTGTACTTCCCTTTTCTCCTATCTCCCTCTCCCACTCTCTCTCCCTCTCACTTTCCCCCTCCTGCTCTATTACTACTTCCCCTCTCCCTCCCTCCCCCATCTCTCTCCTCTTCTACCTCTCTTTTCTCCTATCTCCCTCTCCCACTCTCTCTCCCTCTCCCTTTCCCCCTCCTGCTCTCTTACTACTTCCCCTCTCCCTCCCTCCCCCATCCCTCTCCTCTTCTACCTCTCTTTTCTCCTATCTCCCTTTCCCACTCTCTCTCCCTCTCCCTTTCCCCCTCCTGCTCTATTACTACTTCCCTTCTCCCTCCTCCATCTCTCTCCCCTTCTACCTCTCTTTTCTCCTATCTCCCTCTCCCACTCTCTCTCCCTCTCCCTTTCCCCCTCCTACTCTCTTACTACTTCCCTTCTCCCTCCCTCCTCCATCTCTCTCCCCTTCTACCTCTCTTTTCTCCTATCTCCCTCTCCCACTCTCTCTCCCTCTCCTGCTCTCTTCCTATTCCCCCCCCCCGTCTCCCTCTTTTTCTCCATTTCTCACCCCCTATGAGGTATTGACTTCATGTTTTATGCAGTCGATATTTTAGGGAGGGACTTCAGTGACACCGATACGGAGCCGAGCCATCCTGTCCTCTTTTATTTACATCCACAACGAATCGACCTCTTGGATGTGACAGAGGTCCCTTGTCCAAGGGCGATGCTTATTGCAAACGAAATACTCTCATCTTCCCCTCTCCCCCCACTCTCCCTCCAGTTCCCCACCACTCTCCCCTCCCTCTCTTCCTCACTTTCACCCTTCTCACAGTCTTCCACCCAACAACTTCCCCTCATCACTCTCCCCTCACTCACTCTACCCTCATTCTCTCTTCCCCTTTCCCCTTGCTCGTGTCTCATTCTTTTTTCTAGCCCCTCACTCTCCCTTCACTCTCACTTCCCTTTCCTCTCACTCTCCCCTCGCCTTCCCCTCGCTCGTCCCCTCACTCCCCTCTCCCTCTCCCCTCCCTTTCCCCTCCCTCTCCCTTATCCCTCCGACATGTCTGTCCTCCCCCGGGCTGCATGCGCGGTCGCTCTTGCCTCTTCTCTCCCCTCTCTCAAGGTCCTCAACTCTCCCCACCCTCTCCCTCTCCTTCCCTCTCTCACTCTCTCTCTCTTTCACTCACTCTCTCTTCGACTCTCCACCTCCTCTCTTTGTTCGTGGAGATCGCAAGGGAGGAGGCAATTTCTTGCAAGAGTTTTTGCCTTCTATAATTACCTCATCCTGCCGTCATCCCTCCTCCACCTCCTCCTTTTCTACCTCCTCCTCCTCTTTCTCATGCTCCTTCTGCTGCTCCTCTTCCTCATGTTCGTTCTTCTCCTCTTCCGCCCTCTTATTTTCATCCAATCCCCTTTTAATTTTTCCTCTTTTTTCTTGTTTATATTAAAACAAGTTCATATGTGCATTCATGTCTGTGGATCTACACAGGTGCAGACACGCAAATATTCATACACACACACACGTTTACATATATACATATATATATATATATATATATATTATATATGTAGATATATTTACACACACATTATATTATATTTATATATATATATATATATTATATATATATATGTATATATACATACACACACACATATATATCTATATATATATATATATATATATATATATGTATATATATTATATTATATATATTATATATGTAAATATATTACACATATATATATATACATATGTATATATACATACACACACACACACATATATATATATTATATATATAAATATATATATATGTATATATATATATACATATATATATATATCATATATATATATGTATCTATATATATACACATATATATATATACTGTATATATGTATATATATATATATATATATATATATATATATATATGTATATATATACTGTATATATATATATATACATATATATATATACTGTATATATATATATATATATATATATATATATATATATATATATATATATATGAACTACGATATTTCAGTCTAGATAATTACATAGTTCATTCTCACCTAGGCATTATTCTTAGCTGAATAAAATCGTTTGGCGTCACCCGGAACGAAATCGCTACATGTCCTACATTCAACACCCCCATACGGACCTGAGTCACGCAGCATACTTTTAAGATAAGAGAATTTCTTCCACACAAAGAAACTTGTATTTTCGAGCTGGCCGCGCATTCGGAAGCGTGTCGGTCTAGCATTTGCTTACTTGTGTGTTCGAATCCCGCACTTCGATTCCCAGCAGTGACTCTTGTTACCTGCACCAACCACATCAACACTTGAGGAAGTCTGCGGGTCCGTAGGGGTTCACGGATCGTAAGTTGTTAAGTACTGAGTTAAAGGGAGCATCGTGGGGTTCGTAAAGGGCACGGTCCAATTTAAGGATGCTTCCGGTCTTTGTTCTCAAACAAAGAGAGCGAGAGAGAGGAAAAGAGAGGGAGAGAAAGAGAAAGAGAAAGAGAGAGAAGAGAAAAGAGAGAAGGTGGCACAACACACAAGCTGTTCATCTCTAAGCAAATCATGAGCTACTACAAAGAGAATATGTGTAGCAAGGAGACAGGACGAAAGAGGGATGCAAAACCGAGCGGGCTGCTTGCCAGCATTGTAGTGAACCCTATTGTTGTTGTAGTTGTTATGAACTGTAGTCCACAGGCGTTTCTATCCATGTGGACAATCACGCGAGAGGTTGATGGTGAGCGGAGAGGAGGAGTAGAAGAAGGGAGGGAGGAGAAGGGAGGAAGAGAAGAAGGGAGAAAGGAGAAGGGAGGAGGAGAAGAAGGAGTGAGGGAGAAGGGAGGAGAAGAAGGGAGGGAGGAGAAGGGAGGAGAAGGGAGAAGGAGAAGAAAGGAGAAAGGAGAAGGGAGGAGAAAAAGGAGGGAGGGGGGAAAAGGGAGAAGAAGGGAAGGAGGAGAAGGGAGGAAAAGAGGAGAGGGAGGAGAAGGGAGGAGGAGAAGAAGGGAGGGAGGAGATGGGAAGAGGAAAAGAAGGAAGAGAGGAGAAGGGAGGAAGAAAAGGGAGGAGGAGAAGGGAGGGAGGAGAAGGGAGGAGGAGAAGAAGGGAGAAAGGAGAAGGGAGGAGGTGAAGAAGGAAGAGAGGAGAAGGGAAGAGGAGAAGAAGAGAGGGAGGAGAAGGGAGGGAGGAGAAGGGAGGAGGAGAAGGATGGAGGGAGGAGAAGGAGGGAGGGAGGAGAAGAAGGAAGGGAGGGAGGAGAAGAAGGAAGGGAGGGAGAAGGGAGGAGGAGAAGAAAGGAGAAAGGAAAAGGGAGGAGGAAAAGAAGGAAGAGAGGAGAAGGGAAGAGGAGAAGAAGGGAGGGAGGAGAAGGGAGGAGGAGAAGGGAGGAGGAGAAGGGAATTGGAGAAGCCGTAGGAGCAATAGTATTAAGTGTAAGAGGTGGTAAGAGAAGGACAAGAAAGATGAAGAAATGAAGAGAAGTCAGGTGTTCATTTAGGAGGAATGGCGAAGAGAAATGAAACAGAGAGAGAGAATCTTTGTACAAAAGAGAGAACAATGAACGAGAGTATAACGCTGAGGGTGAAAGACTAAGAGGAACTTAGATAAAACAAAGAAAAAGGAGAACTGATTAACACCAAGACTCGGGAGAAGAAAGAAGAGAGAGAGTAGAGGAAAAAACGTTCTACCAAAAGACAGACATAGGAGAGAATGAATAAAAAGAGCAAAGAAGAGAAATAGGGAAAAAGAGGAAAATGAAGGGGTATAATGAAAAAGAGAGGGAATACAAAAGAAAGAGGGAGAGAAAAAAAGTGTATTACCACCAGCACCGCCTCCACCACCTCCACCACCACCACCTTCACTACAACAACAACATCATTAACACCACCACCACCAACAACAACAACAACAGAAAGACCGACAACACCTACAAAATCCTGACATTTATATCCTTAAATTCTGTGTTCACGAGAGTCTGAAAATCGGGGAACTGTGTAGTGTTGTGTTTTCTGCATGCGTTGATATACATACAATAGACATCAACAACGAAATGTCACCATCCTTGCTGGAAACTGCAGGAAACTGATACATACGAAAACAAAAATTACATATAGACACACACATACATATTATATATATATATATATATATATATATATATATATATGTATATATATATATGTGTGTGTGTGTGTGTGTGTGTGTGTGTGTGTGTGTGTGTGTGTGTGTGTGTGTGTGTGTGTGTGTGTGTAAGTGTGTGTGTGTGTGTGTAAGTGTGTGTGTGTGTAAGTGTGTGTGTGTGTGTGTGTGTGTGTGTGTGTGTGTGTGTGTGTGTGTGTGTGTGTGTGTGTGTGTGCGTGTGTGTGTGTGTGTGTACATATATATACATTTAATTGATGAGGGTTTAGGACAGGTAGGGGTTGCGTGTATCATATTTTTGTTGTAAGGCAGATATGTGAGAAAGCTTTAGGAATAGGTAAGGATTTTTTGGAGGCCTTTATGGATTTTGAAAAGGCTTATGACAGGGTAGAAAGGAAGCCACTGTCGAAGGTATTGCAGATATATGGGAAAGGAGGAAAACTGTTAAGAGCAGTCAAGAGTTTTTACGAGAGCAGTAGAGCCTGTGTTAGAATTAGAAATGGAGAGAATGGATGTGTTATGTCGCCCTGGCTGTTCAATTTATACATGGATGAGATGGAGCGATAGGTAAACGCAAGGGTAATGGTCCGGAGATTGGAGATGGTTAAAGAAAATGGAGAAAAGTGGGAGATAAGCCAGTTGTTGTTTGTTTACGACACTGCGCTTGTGTCAAGATCAGAGGAGGGGTTAAGGAAGTTAGTGACATAGTTTGGGAAGGTGTGCGAATGATGGAAGTTGAAGATAAATGTGGGTAAGGTGATGATATGTACAAGGGAAGAATGTGGCAGCAAAGTGAAAGTGATTATTAAGGGAGAGAAACTGGAGGAAGTGAATATTTTTAGATACTTAGTGCGAATGTGGCGGGAATGGGAGTAGAGGTGGAGGTAGAATGTAGATTGAGAGAAGCAAGTAAATGAGAAATGTAATGAGAAATAGACATTTAGGGATGGATGCTAAGAGGAGATTGTATAAAGGAGTGATTGTGCCGACAGCACTGTATGGGGCAGGAACATGGAACATAAGAGAGGAAGATAGGAAGAGTTTGAATGTGTTTGAGATGAAATACCTGAGAAGTATGATAGGGGTTACTAGACTAGATAGAGAGAGAAATGAGGTGAGGAGGAGAACAGGGGTGGAAGGGGAGTTGGGAGATAGGGTTGATGAAAGAGTATTTGGATGGTTTGGACACATGTAAAGAACGAGTGAAGAAAGATTACTAAAACAGGTGTGGAAGGCAGAGGTGGAAGGAGTGAACATAAGGGGGATCAAGGATGAAATGGATGGATGGGGTAAAAGGGACATTGGGAAAGAGGGAAATGTCTGTTGAGGAAGGAAGGGAGAAGACAGAAGATAGGGGTGAATAGAGAATGGTTGTGTTTGGATAATGCTGTGAAGCATGGAAGGGATGGAGGGGGATGGGGTGAGGGAGTGTGGGAATGATATTTTGAGGGAATTTCTCCCCGTCTTCTCTTTTTCTGTATGAGGGGACAGAGAGGGGGGGGTCGCCGGCTAAATGAAGCGGCCTTGCTGTGGATGTGTTGTGTCTTACTACAGTGCTTCTGACCCAGGCCAGTAGGCTAGCTGTAGGAATGACACGTCATCCAGGAGGAGCCAAGATAAGACGGAGGAAGGGGGGACCAATGGGAATGGAGCATGTAGGGATGGAATGGGTGGGAGTGGATTACACGTCTTTGTTTTTTGGGTACCTCCCTTGTAAGGAGGAAATAGTCATTGGTATATGTACGTACATATGTGTGTATATATATATATATATATATATATATATATGTATATATATGTATATATACATATGTATATGTATGTATGAGTAATTCGCTATTGGATAGCGACATCAATCAGATCATTTTTAAGATCGTTGCGCAGAAGATTCGAACCTACTGCTCTGGCACCTAAGAGGCTCCCAAGTCAGTGTCTTAGACCGTTCAGCTATCGATGGTTAAAACTCTTCCAACTCGAAGCGCTACTGGCTTCCGATATTTAGGAAAGACTCTCTGCGGCTCCAAATTCTGCGGCTCTTCTGTGAAAAATAGGAATTTGGGGCCGCAGAGAGTGGTCTTTCCTAAATCTCGGAAGCCAGTAGCGCTTCGAGTTGGAAGAGTTTTAACCATCGATAGCTGAGCGGTCTAAAGCACTGAATTGGGAGCCTCTTTGACGCCAGAGCAGTAGGTTCGAATCATCTGCGCAACGATCATAAAAATTATCTCATATATATATATATATATGTACACACGT
The DNA here is from genome assembly GCF_046742065.1 of Oratosquilla oratoria. Lineage (NCBI taxonomy): Eukaryota > Metazoa > Arthropoda > Malacostraca > Stomatopoda > Squillidae > Oratosquilla > Oratosquilla oratoria. Next base: position 25,081,578 of record NC_134810.1, read on the forward strand.
AAATATATACATGTATATATACGCACACACACACACACACACACATACACATATATATATATATGTATGTATATTATATACATATATATATATATATATATATATATATTATATATAATTCAACTTGTTTACATGAAATACTTTCGACATGGCCAACCTCCATTACCAGGTGACCTTTCCACGTTTTATCCAGCAGGTGTGAAGTTCAGTATTTCACGAGTGCTTAGGTCCATAATCGCCTTGAAAAAGCTGACACACATACAGGTCGATATGGTCAGAATTCAATATAATTTTTGTTCTTCCCATGGCATCTAATTGCAACATAGGCACATACACAAATAGCTACACACACACACACACACACACACACACACACACACACACACACACACACACACACACACACACACGCTATATTATAGATATATATATATATATATATATATATATATACGTATATGTTTAGGTATATAAGGTATATTAAAAGCGACTGCATTTTGATAGTTGTTCAATTTTTTCCATTTTCCATTTTTTAAATGATAATGTTCTCGTTAGGAAAATGAAAACATGTGGAAAAGTTAAGAACTCTAAGAATGCTGTCACGTTTAATAGCTCTTGTAACAAAGAAAATCTGCTCCCTTCTTTTACGCGTATATTTGTATGTATATGTATACACACCCACACGCACCACACACACACACACACACCCACATGCACACACACACACACACACACACACACACACACACACATATATATATATATATATATTTATATACATATTCATACACACATCTATACATACGTACATACATACATGCATACATACATACATACATACATACATACATACATACATACATACATACAATGTTGTACGGCACGTAACAGCTCTTCCTCGAAATATATTCCTTCTCCACCTTCCCCTCCCTCATCCCCGTTCCCCTTCGCCTTTCCTCTTCCTCCTCCCCCTCCCCCTCCCCTTCCCCCTCCTGCTCCCCCACGGTCGTCATCAAAGCCGCTGTCCTACCAATCTGGTCCCAGGTTGAGAGAATCGGTCGGGGGTGGATTTCGGCAGAAGGTGTGGGGGGGATATTGGGAGGGGGGGGATATATACAAGAGGGGAGGAGTGGGGGGGTGGAGGGGGAGGACGTGGAGAGGATGGAGGTGGAAGAGGGGGGATGGTATTACTGCACAGGAACAGGGATGTGGAGGACAGGTCTGAGGAAGGTGGTGGTGGTGGTGGTAGATGCGGTGGGCGTGGTTTCTTTTGAGAAGTTATGCCGGTATTACACTATGCGGCGTCGCCGGGTGAGGCCGGGTTATGGGCAAATATAATTGGCTTAATAAAATCACCTGTCGACAGGCAGAACTTGATATAACGACGACCGACATCTCCCCCATGGGTAAATTACTATCATAACTTTTCGAGTCTAATGAGAGCCATAAGGGAGACTTTGCTATATAGACATCAACAAGCCGCAACGGCGGCGCCGGTCAGTGTGACACCTGCCTCAGGGAACGTATAGAGGATGAATAACCCAAGTTCAAAACAAACTAGTTTGATAGACAGATAGATGGGTAGATAGATACATAGGTGAATAGATAGATAGGTAGACAAACAAGTGAATAAATAAATAAAGAAACAATAAAGTGAATTAATAAATAGATAACTAGATGAATAGATAGACAAATAACTAAATGAAATTATAAATAAACATATAAATAAATAATAAATAAGTGAATGAATGAATAAATGTATAAATAAAAAGATAATTAAATTAATCAATAAGATAAATAAATTGCTAAATATAAATATATAGGTAAAAAAGATAAAATAAATTAATAGATAAATGAATCAATATATAAATAAATGAACACACAAACAAACAGAATAAAAAAAAGGATTATTTTGCACTCGTTCTTCGGCATAATCGAGGGATGTGATCATTGTCGCATAGATGCGAATTCGCGTAAAACGAAAACTGCGGGGAAATAGAGTTGAGTGTCTGGGTACATCCTAAACATAAACAATAATTTATTCACATTTTCATGCAATGCAACACACAGAGCACCACGATTTATGGTTCTACAGCAAGTAATACCCACACACTGCTCACATAACTGTGCAATTTTTACGGTTTGTCGCATATGTGTAAATTCGCGTACTGGGAGACGCATAGAGAGGGACTAGTACGTAATATGAGTAGCATGGACGAACGTACACGCATGCGTACACGCACACACATCCAAAGCCTGACTTACACACGCAGACACACACAAACACATACGAATTAATTTGAAGCTAATATTGACCGATGTACATTACGATTAGGTAAATACAATTAGGCTAAACACACACACACACACGCACACACACACACACACACGCACACACACACGCACGCACGCACACAAATATATAATATATATATATATATACATATATATATATATATGCATACATAAGTTATATATGAAGATGGAAAACAGTGAGTAGTTTAATACGAAAACAAAGAAAGACGAGCGTGAACGTTTTGTTAGCATGTCTGCTTATGATATACATAGATGAAATTGTGAAAGAAATAAAGAAAGAGAATCCAAAGAGGGACATAAAGATGTGAGAAGGAAGAAGGGAAGTTGGGAGGGAGTGAAGGAGGGAGGCAGAGAAGGAGGCAGGGAGGGAAGGAGGAAGGGAGAGGGGATGATTTAGACTGCAGGCTTTTTCCACGTTATATTGACAGAAAGTAGTATTAAATTTCAGTATCATATATATGTATGTATATATGTATACATGTATGTACATACACGTATGCATGCATTTATGCATGTATATGTATGGATATATACTGTACAGTACGTGCATGGGTGAATGTAATTATATATGGCTATGTATCTGTATAGGTGTATGTGCACATATTTACATGTTTGTGTGCGTATATGTAAATTTGCTTGCATATGTATGTGTGTGTCTGTGTTTGTATGAGTTCATGTGTGTTTGTGTGTATGTTTATACATGCGTTTCTGCGTACATACATGTGTACGTGCGTCTGTGTATGAATAAGTCACAGGTGCACAGAGTCTGTTTGCTG
>NC_134810.1:25089669-25094669 GCF_046742065.1 Oratosquilla oratoria
CCCGAAGGACCTAGTTCCTCTACCTGACGGAGGTCTGTGTCGATCGGACGGGGTCTCGATCAAGGAAGAGGGGCTTCAGGAGGCCGGGGGTTCTACCTTAATGAGCTACATAAAATCCTGTCTTTAGCCAAAAATAGATGAAATAAACAGAATAACATAAATCGCCCGGATGTTTCCGCGTTGTAGGGGTTAATGATGAGAACCGCTGTTGGGGATTAAGGGGAGTCGGTCAGCGTCTGGGAAGGGAAGAAAGGGGACGATGAGGAGGTGGAGGAGGAGGGGAGGAGGACGAGGGAAAGGCCAGGTGAGGGGAGATCGACGGTGGAGCATGAGGGGAGGGGGTGGAAGGGGAGGAGAGGGGAGGACGAAGGCTTAACAATGGGTTGTGGATCATAATGTGTGAGTTTCAAGGTACCACGATCTGGAAAATAGAAGAAGAAGAAGAGGACGAAGAAAAAGAAAAAGGAAAGGAAGCAGGAAAAGAAGAAGGAAAAGAAGAAGAAGGAAAAGAAGAAGAAGAAGAAGAAAGAAGAAGAGGAACAGGAAGAAGAAGAAGACGAAGAAGATGATAGATCATAAGATAAACACGCAATGGAAAAAAGAAAAGGAAAAGAACAAAATGTATGACTAGGACGTGATGGACAAAGTGTAAACCCAATAAACAAACATATGAATAAATAAAAATGTAAATAAATAGATGAATGAATAAAAATATGAATTAGTCAAATAAAAAGATAAACTCATGATGACCAGTGCACAAGCACTCATACTTTTCATTCTTTTGCTTCTTGTTTATTTGTTAATTTACCTATTTTATATCTACTTATTTATTCAGTTATTCATATATTTATTCGCGTATGTATTTTCTCACCCGTATCCACCCCCGTAATGGACCACAAGGTCTCACCCTGGTTACACAGACAAGACGGAACGAAGACCGCAGAAACTTCGACGAAGAAGAAGACTTCGAGAGGAACCTCGAGGAGCTGCAGAGGTTCTCCAGAGACCGTCTCCGACAGCAGTGGGTGGAGGAAAAGGTGCGCTTCGGGAAACAAGAAAAGTTGTGGGTGGGAGGTAGGAGGTAGGAGGTAGGAGGTGGGAGGTGGGGGGTAGTGGTGGAGCGGACCTTCCTTGTTCCTTCCACCCCCTTCCATGATGTACACGGCAGGGGGGAGGAGGAGAAGGGGAGGGGAAGTAAAAGGAAGGAATGGGAGGGGGAGAGAAGAGAGAGGAAAGAAAGGGAAAGGAGGGGAAGGAAGGGGAAGGAATGGGAGGGTGAAGAGAAGGGAAAGGAAAGAAAAGGAAAGGAAGGGAAAAGAGGGAAAGGGGAGGGAAGGAAAGGAAATGGAAGGGAAGGAAAGGAAGAGAAGAGAAAGAGAGAGAAGGGAAAATAAATTAAATGAATGGAATGCATGGGTAGGAAACGAGAGTAAAAGGAAGGGAAGTGAGGGGAAGGGGAGAGAAGGAAAGGGAAGGAAAGGAAAGGGAGGGGATAGGGAAGAAAGGGGATGGAAGGGAAGGGAAAGTGAATCAAACTGAAGTGAAATGAAGTGAAGCCAATGCCTGGCCTCACTCTACCCATAAAGGAGAAGGGAAGCTTAGGAGCGGAGGTGGAAGGGGAAGGGGAAGGGGAGGGGGAGGGGGGGTTGCGAGAGATGCGACGAAGGTGTGGGGGGTGGTGGAAGTGGCTGGGGGGGAGGGCAGCACTTCAGTCCGGATGTCGAGGAATACCTGTGAGGGAATGGGGGGGGGAGGATACCCCTGGAAGGGAAAAGTCTGAAGGACAGAGGAGCGAAGTCCATAAGGTGAGGAAGGGATGGGGGGGGGAGGGGAGAAAGAGGTGTGGGGGGAGATGGGGGAGAGATTGACGGTGGTCATTGGGTGATGGGGAGAGAGTAGAGGTGACTGGGGGATACAGGGTAGGGGAGATGCGTAGCGCGGATATGAGGAGATGGGTGAAAGTGGGGGGGGGATGGAAGGGGAGGGAAAGGAAGGGAAGAGGGGAGATGAAAGGTGATAAGGAAGAGACAGAAGGGAAACGAAGGTGGAAGAGAAAGAGAGGAAGAAAGAGAAAGGAGGAAGGGGAAACTGATGGGGAAAGAGGAAGAGGAGGAGGAAGAGGAAGAGGAGGACGAAGAGGAAAAGGACGCGGAGGAGAAGGAAAAGAAAAAAGTGAAGGAGGTGGAAAAGGAAACAAATGAGGAAAAGGAGGAGGAGGAGAGGGAAGAGGAGGAGAAGAGGAGGAGGAAGACGACGAGAGGAAGAGGAGGAGGAGGAGGAGGAGGAGGAGGAGGAGAAGGTAGCGGAGGGGGAAAGAGGCTTGTGCTCCGACTGATGCACAAACAAGAAAATCCTCCTAATTAAATGTACAATTATAGGTCACACAGGTAAGACGAGGACCAGGAGGGTGTCGGTGGGAGGAGGAGGGGTATGAGGGGGTGAGGAAGGGGAGCGGGAATGGGAAAGAGGAGGAAAGGGGGGTGGAGGAGCAGGGGAAGGAAGAAGAAGAAAAGGGAGGAGCGAGGGAGGTATGAGGGAGGAGAGGTATGAGGGAGGAGAGGGAGGAGAGGTATGAGGGAGGAGAGGTATGAGGGAGGTGAGAGATGAGGGAGGCGAGGGATGAGGGAGGCGAGGGATGAGGGAGGCGAGGGACGAAAGAGGGAGGGATGGGGACACGAGGGATGGAGAGATGAGGGATGAGGGAGGGATGAGGGAGGGGGAGGGAAGAATAGAAGTGGAGAAGGGAAGAGGGGAGGAGAAGAGGGATGAGAGATGGGAGGGAGGAGTGGGGGAAGAGAGTGAGAGATAAAGAGAAAGGGATAAGGGAAGAAAAGAGAAAGAGGGAGGAAAAGAAAAAATGAGATTTTAAAAGAAAAGGAAAGAAGGGGTAGAGGGTGGGGGGGAAAGGAGGGGTAGGGAATGGGGGAGGTAGGGGTAGGAAGTGAGGAGGGAGGGGGTAGGAAGTGGGGAGGGAGGGGGTAGGAAGTGGGGAGGGAGGGGGTAGGAAGTGGGGAGGGAGGGGGTAGGAAGTGGGGGAGGGAGGGGGAAGGGAGTGGGGACTGAGGGGATAGGGAATAGGATGGAGGGAATGAGGGGAGTGAGTGGAGGAGAGAATGGGGGGAGTGAGTGGGGGATAGAATGGGGGAGGGAGTGGGGGGATGGAGGATGAGAATGACGAAAAGGAGGAGGATAATGAGGAAGAGGAGGGGAAGGGAGGAGACGGAGAAGAGGAAGGAGAAGGATGAGGTATGAAGACGTGGATGAAGAAGAGGAAGAGGAGGAGGAAGAGAAGTAGAAGGATGGTGATGATGATGAGGAGGAGGAGAAGGAGGAGAAATAGAAAGAGAAAAAAGAGGATGAGGATGAAGCTAAGGAAGAGGACGTTGACAGAGATGAGGTAGAAGAAGACGAGGAGGGGGAGAAGGAGAGGAGGAAGAGGTGGGGAAGAAAGCGAAGAAGAGGAAAAGGTGTAGAGGAAGCGAGAGGGGAAAAGGAGAAAGAGTAGGATGGAAGAGAGAGGAGGAGGAGAAAAGAGAGAGAGAAGAAAAGAAGAAGAGGAATGGAATGAGAGAGGGAATGGGAGTCGGAGGGGAGAGGGGAGAGGAACGGAAGTATCATCATCAACAACAACAACATCATCATCATCATCACCTTAAAAACGTAAGAATGAAGGAGACTGCAAGAGACCATAAGGCCTACACTAGGTGGTTCCATGGTCATTACCACCTATCATCACCATCCATAAAGTTGTCTAACCTTTTCTAAAAACAACCGATAGATTCTGCGCTCACTACATGGTTACTAAGTCTAATGTATTCGTTGACCACTATATTGTAAACCAGTTCTAGCCTATTTCCTTCTTGAATCTAAAATTGTCCAATTTAAATCCATTACTGCGAATTCTGCCCTGTTGTCTTAATATGATGACCTTGTCTGCATCTCCCTTGTTGAAGCCCCTGATCCACTTGAACACCTCTAATAGATCTTCCCGCACTGTGCATCTTTCCAGAGTGTAAATTAAGGTGCCTAAGCCTGTTCTCGTTAGGTAAAATTCTAAGCCTATGTATCATTTTGGTCATTCTCCTTTAGCCCTGATTCTGGTGAACTGATATCCATTTAATAGGACGAAAACCAAAACTCTACCACATAGTCAAGGATGGGTCTAAATAACGTCAGATAGTTAGATAACTATCTCTGCATATTTATTCATAACGGTCCTGGCAATGAAACCCAATGCTCTGTTAGCTCTGTTCCTGGAGCAAATGAACTGTTTCCTGGATTTAAGGTCAGGACTCACTAGAACTCCCAATTCTCTCTCGCACTTTTTTTCTCTAAGAAGGTATTATCTAAAATATACTTGCTTTCTGGGTTGTATAAACCTACATTTAAAACACTGCACTTTGAAATACTTAAGCTCATTTGGCATTTCACCAACCATATGAACAATTTAACACCTTCCTACAGTAATTCGATGTTTTCTTCTGACCTAATTAGGCGTTCCATTTTAGTGTCGTCCGCAAACTTACTAACATCACTACCAATCCCACTGCCATAGTCGTTTATATACATAATGAACAATAAAGGACCCAAAACCAGGAATCCACTGGTAACACTCCCCATTTGAATTTTACGCCGTTTATGGTGACCCATTGTTTTCTCTCACTGATCCACGCTCTAATCCATTCAAACACTTTTCCTCCTATGCCATGAGATTTGAGTTTATTTAGTAGTCACTTGTCGAACGCTTTACTAAAGCCAAGGTAAATAACACTGTTATCTGACACCTTGTAGACATTACTGAGAAAAGATAAAAGATTAGTTACACACGACTTACCCTTGGTGAACCCATGCTGAGAGTCACGAATCAAATTATGCCTCTCGAGGTGATCTCTGATTCTATTAGCTATTAATTATTGATTCAAGCATTTTACCTATAACTGACGTCAAACTGATTGGCCTGTAGTTGTGCACAGATGATTTGTCACACTTTTTGAAAACCG
>NC_134810.1:25099669-25112169 GCF_046742065.1 Oratosquilla oratoria
GCACTTATCAGGGTCAAGTATCTGTTTTTAATGAGGGGAGTGAGCCAAGTCATACGTAGTTCGTTGATGTCAGTTGAACCTTCAGACATGCTGGCCAGAAGTTTGGTTTTGATTGCAAATCCCACTCCGTGAATTCTTGGTGCGTCTTTCACTAAATCTCTCCAGAAAAACGTGTAACCCTCTCCTGCTTCTGTTAGGGAATCTTCGTCTGGAAGGCGGGTCTCGCTTAAAGCAGCAATGTCTACATCGTATCTACGAAGCTCATACGACGTTGTGTGTGAGCGTGTTTGCATGACAATGTGATGCGTCTAGTGTGGTAGCTATAAGCTAGCGTAAGTTGCTTGCTTCGCATGCTTTCAGTTACCACCGCTCACTAGCCTTTGTGTGAACCGGGGAGCAGGGTAAGTCTCCCCCTGCCAGTACACAGCCTTTCCATCGTCAAGACCCCTGCTGTGCCTCCTTGTGGCCACACACGGTAACTGGGTGCCTTGCGGCCCCAGGCTAAACCAGAAGAGGATCTCGGAGCAGCAGGGGGCCCTAGAAGCAATGATCGAAGGCCCACCGACGTATGGATACGCCCTAGTTCACTACTGACCCCTGCCCCACTGCCTTCTCGGTTATCTTTATTTGCGATAAGGCTACAGGGAACAGACCCTGGAAGGCTTCGGATGTTTCCCCGATGATGAGCCATGCCTTGCGGATAGGCATTGAGGCGAGGGTCAGGATACTTTCTTCCATGGCTCTTTGAAAACCCTCTGCACCAGATACATCTTGCCAGGTCTTTGTGGATCTACCTTGCCACTCGTCATAGGATGGTTCTGTCAAGATTGTGAGCCTTTGCTCAGCCCAAGCAACTGCCTCACACTAAACATTTCACCCGGGCAGGCATCATTTCTTCCTCAACTCATCAATTTTTCACCCAAACAATCATCCTTAAAGGCCCAACGCTACGGACCAGTGTCACGCAGCCTTGACCACCTCAACGATTCCTTTATCTATTCGATGCCATAGTGTTCCCGAGGATAGAAACGCTGGTTAATGCTGGAGTTAATGTCTTTACACACACACACACACACACACACACACACACACGCACACTTATGATGACAAGTCGTAACTAGTGATGACGACGATAAATAAATGTCGACGACACATCCTGACGTCAAAGTCGACGACATGGTGATGGTCTGCCAACGGCCGTGGTTCCTATAGGCTCAATAAATATTCACAACTGTATGCATTGCTGTTTCTATTTGTCCTTCGACATGTATTTTCGTGTGTATGCACAAGGGAGAAGCACACAGGCCATCGTATGACATGAACTGTATTTGTGAGTGTGCGCAAATGTGTACATGTGTGTACATATTCACACACATTCATGAATACTTGTACCCTAATAACTCGTCTGAATACAAATACAACTTATAAATGAGCGAGCATGTTTACGTCCGTTGGATTACAAATGTACGAATATGTACACAACACATTTTCGTAATTTTGGTGTACACTCGTACAATGTACTCAAGTTCGTTTTCCACCACGACTGGGATTGTGGAGTCGGACCATTTCCCCACTCAGATCCGTTATGTCAAATGTCAAATCTTATTCTTTTCATGATTTTACTGTGACTAACTCCACACGATCCTATTGAGCTTCGCAATTCAGTTCCAGCCTCCAGGCATATACCAATTTTTCCCTGCCCTATAAACCCGTTTCACACATATCGACTTTTCGCCGTGCGCCGTCCACGACACGACGTCGTGCCCTGAAATAACTATGGGTGTCTATGGACACTTTCACACGTCACGATCACGACCATATGTAAAAACGATCATAGACACCCATGGTCATTTGAGAACAAAACGTCGTGTCGTGGACGGCGCACGGCGAAAAGTCGGTGCGTGTGAAATGAACCTTAATTGCGAATTTCTGAAGCCTTGCTCCCGTTCGCTGTCACCGCTTTTCAGATTTTATTTTTTATTTTTTCATTTTCGGATATAATTTTCAAAATCTCTGATCATGAATATGCTGGGAAGAGTAGAACCAGGCGAAGAGAGTGATATGTTATTTTACTTCACCAAATAAAAATATTTCGCAGCAAATTTTCTATCGCGACATCGGCCGAGACTAAAGGTCTCAGGAAAGCAATTATATTACCTGTGTTCATATGGGCGATTTTAGATGATATCTACACAAGATTCTCAGCCTTAAGGACGTGAACGATTTTATCTTATCTCAATAGTATCGTCTGCCGTTAATCGTAATAGATAAAGCAGGGAACCCCTCCAACTCTTATTTATTTATGTATTTATTTTATGTTATTTATTTTTTGGTGGGGTTTCCCTTGTCTATAAGATCATGTGGCGATTACTAGACCGCTTCACACTGGACTTTTTATCGTCAACTGTTATGAGTTCGTTTAAGTTGAAACGACTTCGGTTACGATTTTTTTTTTTTTTTTTTTTTTTTTTGAACCAGCAAATGTCAAATTACCTTCACGCCATATACTGAGAAACTGAATAACAAACTATGAGAAGTCAAACCTAAACGAGTTTTAGACACATTGTTGATGTGGTCTTAAGAAAGTCTAGAAAACTGTAAGTCTTCCTCTGGACATCCGAATTCACAACAGTTGGCGATAGTCTGCCCAGCGTGAAACAGCTGAAAGAACGTGGAGACGCTTAGAGGAGCGATAAATGAGGCGGTTGTCGTGGGGCCGTGGACAAGAGCTCACAAAATGAGGTTTGGATACTGAACACATGCTTTCTACATACAGGTATGAGTAGGTTCGAATCCTTTAAATCCTTTGCCAACGCTCGGGAGCCGGGATCGAGACGGCCGCACTTGATTATTTGAAAGATGTCACTGTGACTAGTGATCTATTCCATTTTATATATATATATATATATATATATATATATACATATATGTATGTATATACATACATATGTGTATATATATGTATATGCTAATAAGAACACGGGTACGTGTGTTCACTTATGCAAAGTAGACCACTTGGAAAAAGAAACTAACGAAGCAGAGCGCTTTCGCACTGAAGATGTAATATACGAAAGCGCTCTGCTTCGTTAGTTTCTTTTTCCAAGTGGTCTACTTTGCATATATATATATATATATATATATATATATATATATATATATATATACAGTTTGTGTGTGTGTGTGTGTGTGTGTGTGTGTGTGTGTGTGTGTGTGTGTATCACGAGACAACGTGTTCTGATGAAATGAGTGAATGAATGGGAGAGAGAGAGAGAGAGAGAGAGAGAGAGAGAGAGAGAGAGAGAGAGAGAGAGAGAGAGAGAGAGAGAGAGAGGGAGAGAGAGAGAGAGAGAGAGAGAGAGAGAGAGAGAGAGAGAGAGAGAGAGAGAGAGAGAGAGAGAGAGAGAGAGAGAGAGCAAAAGAGAGAGAGTGCAAAGAGGGAAAGAGGGGAGCCAAGTTTAGTGAACCGTCGGAGGTGAGGGGAAACAGAGGGCCAACAACAGGTGAGGGAGAAGCCAACGGGGGAGAGGGGAGGGGAGGGGAGGGGAGTGTAGGGGAGGGGAGGAGAGGGGAGCGGAGGGGAAGGGAGAAAGAAGACCTTAGTGACAGCAATGGAGGGAGGGGGCAGGTGAAGGCAACGGCATGGAAGGGGAGGGGAAAGGAGGATGTGGAAGGGAGGTGAAGCGAGGGGAAGGGAGGAATGTGGGAAAGGTGGGGAGAGATAGGAAGGGTAAGGGGAGGGAGGGGAAGGGAGGGAGGGGGAGTGGAGTCGGGAATACAGGGAGAGGAATGGAGGGATGGGAGGGCAGATGGGGAAGGGGAGAGGAGGGGGAGGGGACGGGGAGGGTAGGGGAAATACCTTTAAAGATAAGACACTTGGAGAAAGTTGATTCTCAAGGTCTTCAAACGCAGGAAAACATCCGACTAAAAATAAACAAACAAATAAAAAAATATATATCATTCGATGTTGTTCCTCTGGATTTTGAAGATCTCAAGAGGTCACTGACCTTGACTGGATGTCTCGAGATGTCAGTGACCTCACTTGGATGTGACCTTACATTTCACGGGAGCTAATCTCACGTAAGACCAGATTATACACAGATGAATAAAAGCCAGGTGTAAGTAGGATCTGGGTGGCTAACATATATGGCAAATGTCTTCATATAGTCACATAGTACACGCTCACTCCATATAATGTTCAAGCACAATGGTGAATATGATCGAAGGTAAACTCGCATACATACACACACGCGCGCACACAGACCCATACACACACGAGAAAAAATATATGTATTTATCATTTAATCAATAGATATAAAGAGATGTAAATAAAAAAACATATACAAATAATGTAATCATCCTTAGTGCATTGGTCTGTTTTTCCTTCGACGTACTGTCATCGTCATCGGACGTGACGAAGAAAATGGTGACGGTTACCAACAGTATATTTTACACACATTATTGTAATATCTTCTGTTTATTTACGTTTTATATACATAAGGGAACCGAGTATGGGCACTCAGTATTGTGTTTATTTCATCTCTATATAAAAAGTGATGAATTATAATAAGTAACACCATTTATACTCGGCGGTTGATCCTCAGGACAAGGCAACTTGACCACGGCTCAAATCATACAATAGGGGTCATGTTGAAGCTTGCTGCTTCCACCAAGATCTGACGTCGTGTAGCTAATGCATGCGCGTGAGCGTGTCCACGTTAGTATAGAATGAATCAATGACCTTAAATCTACAGGCATTTCTTGCAACAATCATCATCATCATCATCTGCGACTCTGCGTCATAACGAGCCACCCTGACTTGAATCCAAGCACTCCGTTTTCTTTTACTGTGGATTTCTAAATGACGTGCTATCAACAACGAAATTAATTATGAAAATCGTGTCCTCACTCGGCAGTATTTTTTTTTATCATTATTATTTATGAAATCATTGATGAAGTTTTAATTCACGTGACACTCGATTTAAGCCTACCAGGATGTAAATCTTGTTACCAACTCTGAAGCACGGTTGTCAAAGTACTTTCCCCATATTTCCACGTGTTGTATATTTTCTCACACCCATTTGTGAATATAACATTGAATATATCCTATAATTCTCTATAATGGAGTGGGAAAACTAATCTAATTTTCTACTCTTGTTCAGTACGGAAATACTATTGTTCAGTCGATTACAAATTGTCGACATTATTGTGTCGTTTACGTTGACAAGTGGTTAGGATAGCGGAGTACTGTGAACTATCCAATAAGAACAAAGAATGATGGAGATGGCAAGAGACCATAAGGCCTACACTAGGCAGTTCCATGTCCATTACCACTTATCATCCCCATTTATAACGTTATCTAACCTTCTCTCAAAGCAAACAACTGATATAGAGCTAACTACTTGGTTGCTAAGACTATACCATTCGTTAACCATTCTATTGTTAAAACAGTTCTTGGCTATTTCCTTCCAATTGCCTCGTCAACAACATATTTCTGGTCTAAAGGAAGCTACAAAGAGATAGGCGATATAGACACTCAACTCCAGGCCAGACAAGAGCCATGATTGGTCAATAAGAAGGTGTGTCTTTGATCTTAACCAATGAGAATGATATTTTATATTCGGAGTGTCTTTGCCTCGTATTCCATAGTCCGTCATTTAGTCCACAGCGTAGTGAGTTGTCTTTGGAAGTGTGTTTGTGTGTGCCACTGTTAATTATGAGAAAGAAGAAAACGTCTTTAGTGCAGCGGATTGTTTAATTTTCTCGTAGTGAGTTTACATTTTACTTGACACTAGAACTCTGACGTTTATGATCACGTGATCTGTGTCTTCCAGCCGGCAACATGAAATTTGAACGATCACACGGTAAAGTACAGACATACAACGCAAACACGTATATACACTTTTAACTACAGTCGTTTTGAATTTTGTTTTAATATTTCATTTGTTTTTATCTTTTTTTTTTAATATTTATTCTAAATGTTTGTGCTGTCACATTTTATGCTCGTATATTTAGGCCTATATATATATATATATATATATATTATAATATTGCTTTTTCATGGGATGAGGCGGGATTAAAGTGCAGAAACACGCAAACACTGATATTTAATATGAAATGTACGGTGTCCAATAGCTCCTAGCCCGTTTTAACCTATCCGACCCTAACAACTACATAGAAAATAATAATAAAATAACAGAAAAAATGAAATAAAAAACTGAAAAATGCGTTTGCGTGTTACTGGAACAGAACAGAGGGGTTGTTATACTGAATGAGGTATTTCCTTGTGTTCAATAGTGACCTGTGTTATGGACGTGAGAGGCGATCGTCTCCCGCCTTCCATCTTCAAAACCTGTCATTACACTAACCCCCGTATGGAGAAGCAGCCCCGAGTGACTGACACACGGTCCCCAGACCGCGTCAAAGAACTCCCTCAATGTATTTCCTCTATCTTTTCACATAAGAAAAGGCGGCAACCGGCGACTGATCTCCTTCTGCTTCTATTATAAACCAATGACACAGAAACTACCTCAGATTGATAAAACAAAGTCAACAATCTAATGTTCTTTCCTTGAGAGATTTATAGGACCGTTGCCGGCCACTGTGGGGCTGCGGGATTCTAGTCATTGAAACTTGGTGACAATGATCACAGTGCTGCAGCATGTGGTCAAGGATCAGTTAGTCTTAACAAAATCACCAAATACAGTCACGAGTAATAGTTTTGACCCACGCTACAGTTCTCACAACGTTAATGTAATATTTTTCTTACTTGTTATCATTATTATAATTCTATTTTCACCTTTGTTTACCTTTGTAATATTTAGCTTACGCTTGGGTAATTTTCTGTAACAGATAAAAAAAAAGAGAAAACTAACTTAAAATTTTGTATAATGAAAAAACTCGTGGGTGTGTATTTTTTTTTTTTTTTTTTTTTTACCGTGACTGTACCCTTCCCACCCAAAAAAAAATATATATATATATATATATTTACTACTTACTCTCGATCCTGTAGCTTAATATTACTCTTTTTGCATGTAAATATTGATATCTACTATTGTCAATATCGAATGTTGATTGTACACATGAAAGTACAGGTTGCTGCACATCCAAACATAATTGTACACTTTTAGGTTTCATCGCTTATGCTCTGGCCAGAAGATCCTAGGGTGAGTGTTACTTTTTTTCCCGTTTCTATTCGTGTCCAAATTTAGACTAACTTCGTATACGTGGCGCATTTCTAGCATTCTAATTTTGATCTTTATAGCTCTTTGATGCTTCAAGGGAAGTGATGGGGTCTTGTGGAAAATTAGTAACATAACTTGAATCAATGGTTCTTAACCCTTTTCGTGAGTCACCAACATTCACGTGGCTCCCCTTCATTTTTCTCCCGAATTTCACTCCGCCTACAAAAGGTAGAACATGAAGATAATAGTAATAAAATAATAATAATAAAATACTGATGAAGAGAAACCTTTTGCTTCATTACAAAGTTGACAATCATGATTATCTTATATATCTTCTGCCAGGACAGAGTAAAGGAAATATATATATAAATTCCTGTTATGGGTCCCGTGGGAGCCATAGGCCCCTTATTGAGAACCACAGACTCAGTGGCTCGGGACCCTTTCACACGAGGCCTACAAAGTGGCGCCACAGCTTTGCAATCTACGTTTTGTAAGCTATGATACGAGAAATTAATTTTGTATAAAATTATATCTAAGATTACCCCCCCGAGTCCTTTTCCTTGTCTTTCACAATATTCCCGGATATTTGAAACAATCTCCAACACTATTTCTTATTTGGCTACCAAGGACCAAGCCTGATTCACAGACTAAGGCCGAGATACAAAGAAATACAAAGGAGGTGTAAATAGCAACAGGTCCTTGCGGGGCTGTTTACGAGTTGAAAGAGGGTGCAAACGATGGAAACGGTTAAGAACCATTGACTAGATTTAAGTTTATGAACTCACAATGCTGAGACACAAGTCAGAGTGATACCAAGGACCTATTTTATTGATTTATAAGGAAAGAACAACTAATTGGGGATGAACAAAGGTCTTCTATTGTTTGGATCCTTTTGGTTCTGCTATCATCCCCTCAGTTAGCGTTATCCATAATGAAGTATATATAGTATATCACCGCAATGAAATTAATCTCGCTTGATTCTGCATCTTGCATAAATTCTCAACCAAAAGACTGAAATAAAGTATTCCTCTAACTACAAGGAGGGATACGTCTATGAACATCTACCTCTGTATACATTAGGAATATGGTTACACTAAGCATGATAAAAATATGTAAAAAAAAAAAAAAAAAAAAAAATCTTCCGGATGTACAGTAACATGATGCCATGTTCTCTCACGAGACGAGAGTACATGTACATTCGTGTACGTTCATGAAAATTACTGTATTCCTGTATATATTGTGAACACAGACACTCTAAACATTAATGAATAATGAACAACTGAACAACACAAGACAAGAAGGAGACTTAGGACCGCAGCCCAACCAGTTAATTGTTGGTTCCACATCCGCGGTTGACAATAGAGAGATTACAGAAACAGGTGGGGATGGTGGTGGTGGTGGTGGCTGTGGTGATGGTAGTGGTGGAGATGGAGTTGATGATGGTGGTGGTGGAGGTGATGGTCATGGTGATGGGGGTGGAGGTGATGATGGTGGTGGAGGTGATTGTGGTGGAGATGATGGTTTGGCTGTGATTGTGGTGGTGGCGGTTTTCATGGACTAGTTTACCAGCGCTTCTGTCATTGTTGGAAGTCTGGTGCCGATGTCGTGCGGGGTGGTGTGTTGGTGAGGTGATCCGCGTTGGGTGAGGTGGGATAGTGTTGGTGGCGGTGATGACGGTGGTAATGGTGATATACTCGTAGGTAGTGACGTAGGTGCGCGCGTGGATACAAATGAACACAAAGATAACAAAAGAAGAGAAAGTGAATCATATAATCACTGAAAAGATTTTAAAACTATGAACGAGCAACCTATTTGGCATGACAACGGACGAAAACCTCCAAATTAGGTCAAACAAACGACAGTGATAAAACAAGGGACTGAGCGAAATGCTGTTCATTAAGAGGGTCACTTGACAGCACCTAGGAGACCGTGGACGTCTCCATAAGAGAGGCATTGAGCACCTAATGAAGAGTCCCAGACTCTAGGAGCTGTACTAAGCAGTAATTAGACAATTTTAGGTAAAAGAATAACATAGGCAAGAACTGGTTTACCAATAGATTGGTTAACGAATGGAATAGACTTAGTAACCATGTGGTGACAGGTGATAAGGGACATGGAAGTGCCTGGTGTAGGCCTTATGGTCTCTTGCAGTCTCCTCGATTCTTATGATCTTATGTTCATTCTTATGTAAGCTACGTCTTTTGCTCCCGAATGTATCTGCGAGTTCCCAAACGAGAAGACAGATGTCACGGTACTACGCTACTTTAGAATATAATTAAACTAAATAAAAAGATAGCCGGTTATTATCTACGAGGTAATGGACACCTAGAGTAGAGGGAAAGAGGCAGGGATTAGGGGTTGGGGATGGGATTCCTGGCAAAGCTACAGGTAACTATCCTACACAACATTCTAGAACTGGACAGCTGAAGCTGACTGTCAACTTTATCCTATCCAGGATAATATTATTGACATCAGTGGAGACACTCTATACAGTAATGTGACACACCTTGGATATGTGCTTATAAAACTCTATTACGTCCATTGGGAAGGAATTCATGTGTAAGTTGAAGAAACAAGGGACAGGCTAGAGTTGGACAACTCGCCACTCCCCTCCCACGCAGTGGGAAGTGAGAAACCCTTAATATATACAGTGTATATATATATATATATATATATATATATATATATATATATATATATATATATATATATATATATATATTACACAGAGGAACCCACAGTCGGAGAAAGAATAAACTTCGAATAAAGAAAAATCCTATATTTCGGCTATCAACTGTTATATTTCGGCTATCAACTGTTCTCTATCTTATGTACTTTCCTGAAGAGGGCTACAGTTGATAGCCGAAATATAGGATTTTTCTTTATTCAAAGTTTTTTCTTTCTCCGACTGTGGGTTCCTGTGTGTAATATACAAATGTGCTATTACATTTCTGTTTAGAAATATGTATATATATATATATATATATATATTATATATATATATATATATATATATATTTTTTTTTTTTTTTTTTTTTTTTTTTTTTTTTTTAACGCAGCAAGCCCGGACCAGGTCCCGGGACTCGAAGTCACGACCACCTGATCACGACTTCACGATTATATCCACTGGGCTACTGTGCGGCCCTAGCGGTCTTTAGTAGGACACTATAGACAAATGTACCCGGCTTTACTAAACTAAAGGGATAAAAATCCATCCCCATCGGTGATTCCAAAATAGCTACTGAGCAACACAATATAAAAAAGGGGGAGGTAGGGATGTCAAAAGGGGAGTTAAATAGGAGGGATTATAAACTCTTTTCCCCACCAAGCAGACTGTGCTCCTATTGATCTATTACAAACTTCAGAAAGGTAACATACCAAAGCAAATGAGATTGTGGTGCAAAGGACAATATTAGATGCTTGTAACTGATGTTTTTATTAAGCAACCAGCCCTAAACATCTGTGGAAGAATATATTACCGAAAAGTAAAACTGTAGTTACTTAAGGACTGAACTGAATATGAATATTTAAGTAACACTGATGTAATTTCTAGAAACCCTCCCGCCACACCTTTCAAATCTGCACTAGAAGGTGGCATGTTTCCTAGATGCCAACTATCTAGTGACTACAATCTAGAGCCGTCACTAACACTGCTCCTGTATAAACTCCACATGCGTATAGACTCGCATATCTATCACAAATGTTGACCACGCTACGCCACTGTGGTGTGTTCTTCTATTTTGTACTTCATTCACGTCATGAGACTCAGGACCGTCCTCTCACACTCAGGCAGGACATTCTAAATGTCAAAAGAGCCCTCACTGCCGAAGCGCCACCTGGCCAAGTGCTTTGCTAAGCATGGGGCTGATGCAATATTAAGTGTCGATGGTCAGTAGTTGGACGTTGCTACTTATGTGTAATGTTACGTTGAAAGGTTCCAAACGCTTTAATGGGGGACTGAAGCGTGTGCGTCCGCCACGCCAAGAAGACTTCACGGTCCTTTTAGTACAAATGTACAAACATAGAAAGTAACGTATACTGGAGTTTGATTAGTCGCTTTGATATTCCTAAAGCCACAGTCACACCAAACTTACGACCTGTTTCCGACCACTTTCAACAGGAAATCAAGCGATCGGTTGGTGACACAAAACCTATGCAAGGAATTAAAATGTTAATGTGTTTGATGAGATGAAAATCTATGTACTGGGGACTATTCAGTGTGTGTTGTAATTAATCTATCTATCTATCTAATTACCGACTGCCAGCGACTTCCAAAGGCAACCTGCAATTGGCCGGCGACTACCTGGTCGCCGGTGGTTTGGTGTAACTAGGCCATTACATGTAGTCCCACACGGATAGTGGTCCAGAATTCTTGTCATGTCTGCCCTCGTATAGGTTAAAATGTCTGGTGCTCTGGTGACAGTGCCTAACACAAAACTGTCGTAGATTTCGAAAGACACAGTTTTTGATATAGAAGAAAAAGGTTGAATTGGTGAGGATCGTGTGACAGGAGGCGCACAGCTGTGATCGAAGCCAGTCACCTTTACCCTATTATGCGCTTATGGGACTGTTGGAGGCAGGTAATTCAATCACTGCTACGAAGAACGGGACTCGACCTCAGATCTAAGCGAATGCGAGACCAACACGCTTCCGATTATACCACAAGCGCACTTGGTGTAATAAGAAGATAGGCAGTTCATTAATGGGAGGACAAAGATAGCTTAGGTGATGAGCAGAAGATGTGTACAGTGGAAGTCGAAATTGCCTCACCAGGTTTGTCCGAAGATTAATCAAACACGACGAAACATTAAGAAAATCGGCTATTCGTCTCTTGTCGATTCTCGTAATGTTTCGCCATGTTTAATCTATCTTCGGACAAGCCTAGGAAGATAGTTTTGTCTTAACTCTACGCTATTATTAGTGAGATGTTAAAGTTCAAGTTAGGAAATAGATAATTATCATAATTTTCAAGTCATGAAACATCGACAGCTACAGTCTATAGTTCTGCAAAAAATTAAGAATAACCACCTCTATTTCTTTTTGATTTCTGAAGTTTTGTGATTGATTTTCTTTAAATTTTGTTGGAACATCTGGCAAACCTGCTTCAGTTGGCAACCAAGAGTCACGAGTGATGTGTGTGTGATTCATCACCATGGTCTTGGATCACGTGTTGGACTCATGATCGACAGCTAATTCCCTCCCGGAAGAGATCTCAGAGCTATATGACCGATCTATGGGTAATGCTGTGACCTTACACGCGCACACAACCCCAACTCCCCGCCCACGAGTTGAAGTAACGACTCGCAGCGCAGCGATACT
>NC_134810.1:25122169-25154669 GCF_046742065.1 Oratosquilla oratoria
ACATACATATACACACACATATATATATATATACATATATATATACACATATATATATATATATACTTATGCAGTCAAGGGTACAAAAGCACTGGTATTGGTACAGTTCTCATTGCATTACTGTCATAGTCATCATTATCATCATTACGGGCGAATTTTGCGCTGTCAGGGTGAAATGAGCAGAACTGCTCTGGTCTTGATTTCTCGTTATATTTGTCGCCGACGGTGCAGTGGCTCGTCACGTACCCAATAAGTCGCTGACGCTCTAGCGCGGGAATACAAAGTTTGGGTTAATTATGTTTTGGGGGAAGTGGAATTCCTGCCATTTTGTGCAATGTTGGGAGGGAGACGGAAGGAGAGGGAATGTGACATCATTTATCTCATTAGTGACATAATTTCTGTGACGTCATTAATCATTAGTGGTGTCATTGTTTTAATCAGTGACGTCATTGCTCTCATGAGTGACGCCATTGTCTCACTAGTTACGTCATTTTCTTTTTAGTGTCGTCATTGCTCTTATCTGCAGAAGGCAGGTCACACGCAAGATCCTGAACATGAAGTGACACTTTTGCCTGTGACAGGCGCTGTTCCTTTCATAAGGAGATGTTTTTGGAGAATACACATCCACGTCAAAAAAGGGAAATAAAGTAAGAAAGGAGAGAGAGAAGGTGGAGGAGCAGAAGGAAGATAAGGAATAATAAAAAGACGATGAAGAAGGGGAAGAAGAAAAAAAAAAGATAATGATGATGATGAGGAGGATGGTGGTAAAAATAATATGAGAAATATACTGAATAAGAAAAAAGATGAAGAAGGAAAAGTGACGAAGAAAAAGATAAAGAAGAGAGATGAAAAAAAAACATGAACTTGAAGGAGAAAAATGTTAAGAAAAAAAAATTTGTGAAGAAAAGGAAGAAAAAACAACAACAACAAAGAAACAACAACATTAGGAATAAACACCCAGTTTTAGGAAGTCCTGGCCGAGGATCCTAACTTTTCCTGGATCATGATCCCAAATTCACTGCTCCCTTGTACAAGGGCTCTATCAAAGGTGATGCAGGCAAGGTCATCATACTAAGACAGCAGGGTAGGAGTCTTAGGAATGGATTTGAATTAAACAAATTTAGGTTTAAGAAGCAAATAGGCAAGAACTAGTTTCCCAACAGAGTGGTTAAATAATGGAATAGACTTCGTAACCATCTAGTGAGCGCTGAAACAAGTGGATGTTTTATGAGAAGATCAGGTAACTTTATGGATAGGGGTAACAAGTGGTAATGGACATGAAACTGCCTAGTGTAGGCCATATGGTCTATTGCAATCTTCTTCATTCTTATGTACTTATATTCTAACAAGTACCAACACGCCTACTCCTTTTGGCCACCAAGAACAATCAATCAATCAATCAAGCAAACAAGAATAGGAAGAGGAAAAAGAAGTGGAGGTGGAGGAGGAGGAGGAGGAAGAGGAGGAGGTGAGACGAGAAAGAAGAGCAACAGCAAGAACAAGAAGAACTAAAAGAATCAGAAGAACAAGAGGAACAAAGAGAACAAGAAGAAGAAATATTTTGAACGTTCATTGTCGCAGGACCACATGTCCCTGCGGCTTTGTTTCTTTGTACACTGAGGTTTCATTGTCGGGCGTCAATTTTTGCAACGGTTTTAACGGTTTTTAACGGCTGTTTTCAGCCCTGTGTTCAAAATTCGAGTGTTTACCGTCTGAACGCATTGAGGCAACCCAGCATTTCGACGCCATTTTTTCCTCATTCGAAATCTGTTCTTTAGCCTTTGTAATGGTTAGTTAGGTTGCAAATAGAAATCCCACACAACCCTCCCTCCCCCTCCCTTCTCTCTCTCTCTCTATTTCTCTCACTTTCCCGCCCCATCTCTCTCTCTTTCAAAATTTCTTCTCGCCCTTTCCCTCTCCCTATCCCTCTCCTCTCCCTCTGCTGTTCATCTCCCTTTCCTTCTTCCTCTCTCCCTCTCCCTATCTCTCTCCCCCTCTCCCCTTTACCCTCTTCCCTTTCCCTCTCCGTCTCCCCACCTCCCCCTCTGTCTCTATATCTTTCCCGCTGTCACCTCTCCCCCTCCCTCTATACCCCTCCGTCCATATCCCTCTTCATCTACCCTGTCTCTCTCTCTCTCTCTCTCTCTTTTTTTTTCTCTCTCCCAGTACCACTGCCTCTCGTGGGCGAACGGTCACCTCCCTTGTCCACTTCACTCCTTCTTCCCACCCCCTTCCTCCTTCGATCTCTTATTTATCGTCCTTAATTCTGGGCTCTCTCGCGGGACTCGAACCGGGAATATGGAATGGTTTGTTTACTGTGTGTGTGTGTGTGTGTGTGTGTGTGTGTGTGTGTGTGTGTGTGTGTGTGTGTGTGTGTGTGTGTGTGTGTGTGTGTGTGTGTGTGTGTGTGTGTGTGTGTGTGTGTGTGTGTGTGATTCTCCACCCAGTACTGCCTGATACCTCCTGGTTACCACCAGATTACCACGCCAGTTACCATTTAGTTACCATCCCCATTTACCACCCTGGTTGTCATTCCGGTTACCACCCAGTTACCATCCCGGTTACCATCCCAGTGACCACCTTGAACACACGGTTACCTCCTGGTACCACTTGGTGCTGAAGAGGTCACTGGACTTTCGGACTGGGTGTCGAGTCACTGACCTGACGAACGCACGTCAATGTGAAGATGAGCGAATATGAAAGAGAGACAGCTACTGAGAAGATGAGGAGCCTACGCCAGGAGGCGCTGAGTAGCTGCGGCCGATGCCGTCACCTTTGCCTTATGATGCATTCTGGGGACTGTTGGGAGGCAGGTAAAGCACACTCACTGCTGGGAATCGGAGAGGAGTGCGGGGTTCGAACCCACGAGCAAGCGAAAGCGAGACCAGCCCTTTTCCGATGACGTCACCTCCGAAAAGCAGGACAAAGGAGTTTCATCAATGTACAGTCAGGAGCAACAGTTTGGACCCACCCAGACTTTTCTGATACAAAATTAAAATTCTTCCCAAGACAAATACTTTTCAATCTATTCAAGAAAAGTGCTTAACTGTAGTATAAATACTACATAGGAAAATATATCACGTACTCGACAAAAAAAGAAAAGAAAAGAAAATAAAAAAATAATATCAACGTAGAGAGAATTGTAGCGTGAGTCAAACCTTTTGTTCGTGGCTGTGCGTGTGTCTAATTTTATCTACCTAACTCCAGTATACAGTAAAGGAACAACGTTCGGTAGGATACTGTCTCATACTGTCCAGTTATTACATATAGTGTGTGTGTGTGTAAGGTTGAGTGAGAGAACGAGAGAGCAAGAGAACGAGAGAACGGGTGGACGAGAGAGTGAGAGGGCGAAAAAGAGAGTGAGAGAACGAGAGAGAGAGCGAGAGAGAACGAGAGGACGAGAGCGATAGCAAGATAAAGAGTAAGAGATCGAAAAACCGAGAGAGAGAGAGAGAGAGAGAACGACCGAGCAATAGAGAACGATAGGACAAGAGTGAGAGGAAGAACGAGAGATCGAAAAACCGAAAGAGAGAGAGAGAGAGAGAGAACGAGAGGACGATAGCGAGAAAGAGAAGATAAGCGAGAGCAACATTGAGAGGTCGAAAAATCGAGCGGACTAAAGCGAGCGAGCGAAGTGAATAAAATCGCGCCTCGCGTTCTCCGTGGGAGGATCCCTCTGGCTATTGTAGCTCGGGATCTTTTGTTTTATTGTGGGGAACAGCAACAGAAGACCAAATATAAATTCCCGGATGTCGTCTGGCCTTTTAGATCGCCGCGAACAACAGAGCTGGCGAAGGAGGACTTGTTTCCGAAGCGAACAACACGATTAGTCACCGCGTAGCAAATTCTTTTTTTCCTCTCCTACGTCGTTAAGCGGCGCTCGGGACGACGGCCCATCCTCACGCGTAAACAACTTAATTAGCATTTGGCAGTGAAGGCGAGCCGACACGCGCGCGTGTCGTGTCGTGTCGTGGCCTGAGGTCAACTGGAACGATCCCACGGAGAGCCACGGCGAGTGGCAACAGGTGGGAACCGCCTACAGAAGGCTTCTGCCAAGTGATCCACGCTACTAAGTTCTCTTTACTCTATCTTCCTCATGATACCCACTCCATCAACACTAGTAGAAGGAAATATTGGACATGACACAGACCATGCCACGTACCTTGTTGGCCCACCATCTCAGGTCAGTGTTCACGAAAAATGCCCGATCCAAGGTCACCTAGGAGTCATCCTTATTGACCCTAGGTCACCCACTACAAGGATGGTCGGAGAGTTGAGTTCGGTAGACGCGGTAGCAGTCGAAGTCAGTACGTGGATGAAGATGTCGGGGATGCGAAAATACCAGGAGCTGGTCGTCACTCGATTCTGGAACTCCAGATGTTCGAGAAGGGCAGAGTGACCAGATTTCTCAAGCGGTAATATGTTAGACGACAGTTCAAAATTATGCTAAATTGACAAAAAATAATGCTAAATCCTTTGTTCCTCTTAATACGTTCGGGTTTTATTGTATATTTTCTTTACCAATATAGTATCATTTCAGGTGAAAACATGCTAAATTTAGCATAATTATGCTACATCTGGTCACCCTGGTCTTGGGAACATGACAGAACCACCACCACCACGCGCACATCCAGCTCAGTCTCTTATACTTCTTGTAGTCTCAGGCCCTGTTCACACTAGCGGTTTGAACCATGCGGAAATCGAGGCGGTACCGCATAGTCAAGGAAATATTACGCGGTTGTATGTGAACGCCTCCACTGACTTACTTTTTAATTTAACCTCCGCGGCTGAAAGACGGTCCGAGGTCTCTACAAAGGACAGCCCTAGTTGGAGGATAGAGAGTCCTTGGTTCATTACGCGCATTTATCTTGAGTTCACTGTTCTTTAAGAACATCACGAGCCTTGATCTCGGCCTAGATCATGGAAGCGCTACTGCACCCAATCATGACTCTTCCTGAGGAGAGCAGGTTACTCATTAGCGCAAGCTTCTCTCCTTACAGAAACAAATCTCCTTTCCTAGCTATAACATACCTTATTAACGTAACTCCAAGCGCTCCCATAGTTAGAGTAAAAAGATAAAATAAAGTAAGCTCACTCCCATACTTACCCCACACCTCAGTAACTAACCCTACCCACCATCTTGCTTCATAAGAAGAGATTGCAAGAGACCATAACGCATACACTTGGCAGTTCCATGTCCATTACCACCCATCATCCCCATCCATAGAATGATCTAATCTTCTTTTAAA
The DNA here is from genome assembly GCF_046742065.1 of Oratosquilla oratoria. Lineage (NCBI taxonomy): Eukaryota > Metazoa > Arthropoda > Malacostraca > Stomatopoda > Squillidae > Oratosquilla > Oratosquilla oratoria. The sequence goes on from NC_134810.1 coordinate 25,127,419, forward strand.
ATAACCAACAGTTTCAGCACTCACTACATGATATTCCATTCGTTAACCACTCAGTTGGTAAACCTGTTCTTGGCTTTCCTTCAACCACGGCGCGTTTATTGTCCTCAAGGATAGAAGCGCTGGGGGCACAGGAGAGCTGAAGTCAGAACGTGGAGAGGAAGAAGGAAGAGAGCCGACTACTCCTTCCTCTTCTCCAGCTCTTCTATTTAAGCGTGACCGAACGAAAAACAGCCGCAGACGGGGCCGGTAAAGATTCACATGTGCGACAATAATGAAACTACATTTCTAAATCATTCATATGCTCGAAAAAAGAAATTGGCTGGACGTAGCGTGGGACAGGGGTTGATTTGAACGCTAGATGTGGTCAAGGTTTTGCGTTGTCTGGCTTAAAAAGGCAACATAATAAAACAAATTACAATTCAAATATAAAATCACCTCTTATTTACAATTTGCAGACAGCTACCTTTGATGATGAAATTGGTGATGGATACAATGCCGTGCGCCAATACACAGTGAAATTAAAATGGAATATTATATCAAGAATAGTTTAATTACGTGAATTTCATTAAAACTAATTCTTTTTCTTTGATTCCCGTGGCCACGGATAGAGACCGGACTTTGCCTCTGCATTAACATTAGGACAAGGTAATTAACGCGTCAGGTGATTCTATCCACTTTAGATGAACTCCACGTGTGTGTGTGTGTGTGTGTGTGTGTGTGTGTGTGTGTGTGTGTGTGTGTGTGTGTGTGCGTGCGCAAAACCTGACATACTAATGACTTTTTTCCGGCACACGAAACCCAGAGCTCACCTTAAAACAAAACAACTAATGAATCTCCAACTTCTTTTGTATGACGTTGGTAACCGCATGTTGCACTGGGCGGTGGATATGAGTCCTCCTGAGAAGTGAATTTGGGGGGGAGGGGGGCATACTTGTATGTCGGCCTATGATTTTATTCCGTTACCACAAGAGAAAATTTTGTATAAAAAAAATTGGTTGATTTTGGCACCCACGCTCCAAAAGGTTGCCCACCCCCTGTTCTAGAGGGTCGTAAACATACTTTCAAAACCTTTCGCAGCCCCGGCAATTTAGAATATTACTAACCTCATTTGCTGGGTTTATGAAAGTTAGTGGTAAATTTGATATAGATGAGTTTGTTTAAACTAGGCAAACTTTGTTAGAAAAACAGGCAAAATTCCATTTTCTAATGATAGGTAGGCAACGATCGTACGAGGTTTCGAAAAGTTTCAGAAGCATTACACTCAGTCTATGATGTCATTAATTTCAAGTTACTTGTTGCTTCTGGTTCTACTAAGCAGAAAATCCGCAGCTCCACGGTAGGCGACAACGGTCCTCGAGCCCTTCCATAGAGGAAGCATTGGACTGTTGTCTTCGTTGCATAAGTGTTAACATGCCACCGAATGAAAGTGGTAAAAGGAGGAGAGAAGTCATCGAAGATCAGCTCTCCAAGTAAAAAAAAAGAAAGAAAAAAAATTATATATACTGTATATAAATATATATACATATATATATATATATATATATATATATAAACATATATATATATATATATATATATATATATATATATATATATATAGATATATATATGTAGTAGGAGTTGATGGAGCTTCAGTCCAGCCTGAAGACCGAGTGTCAGCCTCTCGGACCTGCACCTCTTGATAGAGGTGAAGAAGGAGATTGAAAATGGGCAGCCTCGCTGTCTATCTTACAGGACCGTTACAAGGAAGCTGGTACCCGTCACTGGCTCCAATCTGTCAATTGGCCCAGTGACCTAGTCGATTCCTAGACGCGAGATATTCTTAAGGGCAGTAGGACAGGACTCATATTAATAGATGGACAAGTTTAGGTTTAACAAGGAAACAGGCAAAAACTGGTTGATCAATAGAATAGTTAACTAATGGAATTGATTTATCAACCATGTAGTGAACGCTGAAATAACTGGCTGTTCCAAGAGAAGATTTGATAACTTATGGATAAGAATGATAGGTGGTAATGGACATAGAAGTGCATAGTGTAGGTCTTATGGTCTCTTGTAGTCTCCTCCATTCTTATGTTCTTATGACAGAAGCGCTGGTGAACTGTTGGTGATAATAACTCTTGTCCTTGGCCGTGTTCCCATGTCTGCCTCACGTCACTTATAACCTCGAACTTAAGCTAACACTTCAGGTGGTCCTCCAGATGGAAATGAAGATATTGATGGGATTCGAAAACAAGCTGAGGGGAGCGGATGCTCTTCGACGTCCCCCTCGCAGGATCACCACGACACGGTTACCCATCGCTGGTCTATCGAAGTATTTACTTTCATTTTCTCCTTGGATGTTACTTGGTACGTCTGCATTAACAAGTGTTGACTTTGCTACGGAATGTGAGAACTGGTGATTGTGCCGTAACTAAGCGAGTCATGATTGGTGAGTTAAGGTACAACATAAGGTGTTCGTGCTCTGTGTGTAACCAGCATACAAGCTACGGTCACAACATTTGTTTAATGATAATTTCTAACGCCAAGAACTTCCCTCTAAGAGGAGGTGGGCACGGTGCCTGCCTTCTTGCTAAGGATTCTTGAATAGCAGGATGTTCGTAGGCCCTCACTTCCTACGAACTTGCTTTCTGCCGTGTAAATTTCTAACTGCCCTAAGAAGCGACGCTCCAACCCGCTGGGCCACCGAGGAGATCATTCCGAACATAATATAATTTCCACCTTAAAGTGTCTTCGTCTCTGGCAAACAAAACCTTCTATAGACGAAAAGGAAAAGGCAATTCCAACACTCGATGATATACAGACACTAAAATCTAAGGTTTCCATTAGTCTTGCCTGTCGAGTATACAAGAACCTTAAATGTCCAGCTGCCTATGAAGCTCCCAAGAGGAATTCGACCCTCGGAATAAGATCTATATTCCAGCAGCTCCTCTTCTGTTGGACCGTCCTTGGGTGGGAAGTGGAGATGGGGAACAAATGGGGGAATACAATGCTGAGGGTGACATGTTTAAAGGAAAATGTCAGTTGTGTGCTAAGGATCGTAAAGTGAGGTAGCGTGTAGTTTCAGAGTCTCATTTTTCTTCTTCTTCTTCTTCTTCTTCTTCTTCTTCTTTTTAAGCGCGTAGGAGAGTAGAGAATCACACTACTTTCGATTACTAAATTTATTTTACAAAAAAAAAAAAAAAAAATAGAATAAATGAATACATAAATAATTGAAAAAAAACAAGTAAACAAATAAACAGAAGGATAAAGGACTAAATGAAAAATGAACAAGTTAGATAAATAAATGAATGAATTAGATTTAAAAGGGCTCATTACCTAAACATAATCACAATCAGGAACCACATGAAACGTGTGTGGCGTAGACAAAAAAAAAAAACATTCGGACGTTTCCAGTAGCCACCCCCCCTCCCCCACCTCTCCCCTCCCCTCCCCCACCTCTCCCCTCCCCCCTCTCCCCCACCTCTCCCCTCCCCCCTCTCCCCCGCCCGGTAGGCCTACAGCTCTCCGTCCGTATCTGTTTGTTATCTGTTTATGACCGCGTCAAACAACCCATTTGCGAGTCAGGAGGTAGGTGTGGTCACGCCAACACGTGCGACCAAGGACATTGGGAGAAAACGCGCGCGCGCGCACACACACACACACACACACACACACACACACACACACACACGGCTCGACGGCACAGTGGTAGTGTTCGCAACTGCTAACCCAGCGGTCCGAGTTCGAATCCTGCCCAGGGCTTAATTAATTTCAGTATCGCTGCACTGCGAACCATTACTCCTACTATCGTGGGCGGGGAGTTGGGTGTATATGTATGTGTCAGGCCACAGTATTACCCATACATCAGTCATACATGAGCTCTGAGCTCTCATCCGGGAGAGTAGTAACTGTCGATCACGAGTCCAAAACGTGATCCAAGACCATGGTTAATTACACACACACGCGCGCGCGCGCGCGCAGAGAGAGAGGTAGATGGAGAGAGAGAAGCAAATGGAAAAATAGTGAGGTAGATGGAGAGATATAGAGGTAGATGCAGAGACAGATGGAGAGATGGACAGACGGAGAGAGAGACAAATGGAGAAATAGTTGGAAAGACAGATGGGGAAATAGATGAGAGATAGATACAGATAAACAAATAGATTGATAGCTATTGAGATAGATTGATATATACATTTATATATATATATATATATATATATATACATATATATATATATGTGTGTGTGCAATTCCAACCACGGACAGTTAATAGCTCATGTGAACACTGTGCATTTTCACACCCCTGAAGACGGTCCTAGGACTAAGACCGAAACGTCGGGCATTAAAACTTCCCACTTTGAGTCTGGTGTTTACGCTTCTCCCCCTACATATATATATATATATATATATATATATATATATATATATATTATATATATGTGTGTGTGTGTGTGTGTGTGTGTATGTGTGTGTGTGTGTGTGTGTGTGTGTGTGTGTGTGTGTAGAGAGAGAGATATAAGGTGGGTGACACTGAAAAAACGAGAGATTTTATGTGAGAGGGAGACAGACAACTAGAGTGAACAAGCGATTGAATTTGTGAGAAAGAAATCAAGGAAGAAAGACCAGAAGAGTGTATATGCGGTGAGAGAGAGAGAGAGAGAGAGAGAGAGAGAGAGAGAGAGAGAGAGAGAGAGAGAGAGAGAGAGGTGAAGGTGGCGGGGAGAAAAAAGGAGACTGAAAATAATATGAGAAAGATAAGAGAAGGGGAAGAGGAAGAAGACGGAAAGAGGAGGAAGATGGGAAGAGGGAGGGGAAGGGAAGAGGGTAAGAAAAAGGTAAGCTACAGGGGGAGTGAAAGGAGAAAGGAGGGAGTAGAAGGGAGGGGAGGTATGAAGAAGATGGAGGGGAAGGGTGGGAGAGGAAGAAGGAGAAACGGGGAGGGGAAAGGGAGGAAGAAGAGGGAGGGGAAAGGGGGGTGAAGAAGAGGGAGGAGAAAGGGGAAGAAAAGGAGGGGGGAAAGGGGAGAGAATTAGTAGGGGGAAGGGGAGAGAAGAAGGAAGGGGAGGGGAGAAGGGGAGAGAATTAGTAGGGGGAAGGGGAGAGAAGAATGGAAGGGGAGGGGGAGAAGGGGGCGGGTAAGGGGAAAGGTGAAGAGGAAGAGGGGAGAAGAGGGACAAGGAAAAGTTAAAGGGACAGAGAGAGGGAGAGGAGAGGGAAATGAGAAGGGTGATGGAGGGGAGTGAGGGTGGGAAGGAAGAGCAGAAGAGAGGGGGGAGATGGGAGTAGAAGGGAAGATGGGAGAGGGAGTGAAAAAAGAGGGGAGAGGGAAGATGGGAAAAGGTAAGGGAAGAGGATAGGGAGAGGGATTAGAGGGGGAGAAAGGAAGGGAAAGGGAAAGGAAAGATTATATAGAAAAGGGGAAAGGTGAGGTGAGGGGAGGAGAAGAGAGAGGGGAAGTGAGTGGAAGGGAAAGGGAGGGGAGGGGGGAGGGAAGGGGAGAGAGTAGAAGGGGAGGGGGAAGTGTGGGAGAGGAAGAGAGAGAGGTAAATGGGGATGAGGAAGAGAAGGAGAAGTAGAAGGAGTGGTGAGGGTGGGTGACGAAGAGGGAGAGGGAATGGCGAGGGGAGAGGGGTAAGAGGAAGGGGGGGAGGAGGGACAAGGAAAAGTGAAAGGGAATGAGAAAAGGAGAGGAAAGGGGAAAGGGGAAGGGGAAATAGGAATAGGCAAGGAGAGGGGAGAGACAGGAGGGAAGAAGGGAGAAGGAAGAGGAAGAGGAGATGGGAGTTGAAGATAAAGGGGAAGGAGAGGAGATACAAAAGGAGAAATGGTAAGGGATGTGATGTGAGAGGGGAGAGGGAAGAGGGACGAGGGGAGAAGGGAAACGTGAGAGGGATGGGAGAGGGGAAGGGATAGGAAAAGGGTATAAAAAAGGGGAAAGGTGAGGGGAGGGGAAGAGAGAGATGAGAGGAAAGGAGGGGAGGAGAGGGGAGGTAAGAGGAGAATATTAGAAGGGGAAAGGGGTGGGAGAGGGGAGAGGGAAAAGGAATTGGGAAGGGGAAGGAATGAGGATATAGAAAAGAGGAAAAGTGAGTTGAGGGGACGGCAGGGGAAGAGAAAGGGGAGGTGAGGGGAAGAGAGAGGTGAGGGGCAGGGAGAAGTGAGGGGAAGGCAGAAGTGAGGGGAAGGGAGACGAGGGGAGGGGAGGTAAGAAGGGAAAGGAGAGAAGGGGAAGGGGAGAGGAAAGAGAAAAGAGGGAAGAAGGGAGAGGGAAAAGAGGAGAGAGGTGAGGAGAGGAGAGGGGAGAGGGATGGGGAAGGGGCAGTGAAAAGAAAGATGAGATAGAAAAGGAATAGGAGGTGGGAGGGGAGGTGAAGGGAGGAGAGGGGAGGGGGAGGAGAGAGGGGAGACTACAGGTAAAGGTACAGGAAGAAGGGGGAAGGGGAGGGGGAAGAAGGGTGAAAAAAGGGGGGAATGGGAAAGAGAATGGGTTAGCGTAGTGGAAAATATAATTGCCCAGCAATGGCGAATCCCCAGCGCCCTAGTCACTGGGGCCCCTCCACACACACAAATTGTTCTCGTCTCGCTAACAACTCTTCCTCGGTAGTTGTTGCACCCGTGAGACGCCGTTAAACGTTACCTCCCTCACGCCTCTCACGACCCTCTCACTCGCTCGCTTGGGAAGGTTAGGTTTGCTTGATGTGACTATTATCACAGACAATGACGGGTGACGAGTATTCTACTAACTGGCATCATATTTAGGGTAAGCGTTGGCTGGTTCGGTTAAAACAGTGGTTCCCAAACTGGGGTTAAATTACCCCCTGGGGGTAATTTAACAGATTTTCGGGGGGTAACGGAGGGGTGACAGAAAAAAAGTTAAGAATTCTGAAAATTAAGAAGCCAAGAATTCCTCAACCAGCTTTAAGCATGTAACTTCATCCATCCCACTGATGGCAATGGTCACTTGAGATGCACAATATTCATATACAACAAATACACAAAAATATCTCGTGTTTTAATTCATCCATATGCCTCAATGCTGACAGCATTTTGTGAAAGGGGTAGCATGCTTAACGTGAGATGTTAAATTGGGTAACAAGCTGAAGAAGTTTGGGAACCACTGGGTTAAAATGATCAACCTCGTACTTTGAAGGTCGAAGCAAAACAGCCCTATCATTCAAAAACAACGAATTAATCCTCCAGACAATAGTTTGACGATCATCAATGAGTCATGAACGATCATCAATGAGTCATGAACGATCATCAATGAGTCATGAACGATCATCAATGAGTCATGAACGATCATCAATGAGTCATGAACGATCATCAATGAGTCATGAACGATCATCAATGAGTCATGAACGATCATCAATGAGTCATGAACGATCATCAATGAGTCATGAACGATCATCGTTGAGCGATAATTGTACCGAGAGAAACGTTTAAGAAGAGAACTCCAGTCTTGGACGGGTCTCGTTACTAAGTTGCTGAAGTGAAACCTCGTTATTGTTTAGGTTTTTATCGGTATTTTTATTTATTTATTTATCTATTTATTCATTTATTTACTTTGTCTTGGCGTATTGTTTTGGTCCCCGTCTGTCATGATTCAGACAATAGCTCAAGGGAATCTGACGGATTTCTCAAGAAGGAATATGCTAAACAAAAGGTGAAATTATGCTAAATTGGCAAAAAAAAAAAAAAAAAAAAAAAAAAATAATAATAATAATAAAAATGCTAAATTGGCAAAAAAAAAATAATGCTAAATCTTTTGTTGCTCTTCATACGTCCGGTTTCTTTAATATATCTTTTATCAATACAGTCTTATCTATATGGGAAATATATTAAGTCTTAGATAGCGGGGATAGTTTGGGTCAAACCAGAGAGTCTCAAGGTGTAAGTTCGTAGCGTCGAAGACAAAAATTAGATTCGAAAATTTCCTTTTTGAGTTACGTTGGTGCATACCGAGATTTTTTTTTGTCAACAGGATAGATGCGAAAATTTTCCTCTTTGAATTTTGAGATTGCTTTAGTCGTCTGGTACGTTTCGTGGGACAGAGGAAAAAAAATATATATATACACACACACACATATATATATATATATATATACATATACATATGTACACACACACACGCGCGCGCGCGCGCGCGAGTCGTACGAGGTGACAAAAAAACGGGACGAGGATGGGACAAGGCATCCTTCTCCCTGTAGCCCCAAAGGGGACATTCCTAAAAAAAAAAGTAAAGGCATAAGAGGGTCTAGGAGTTTTCCAACCAGTACCCTAAGGTTTGGGTCTTTTAATGTGCGTGAATGTTGTACAGATGAAAGAAAACGGAAAGAGATATGCAGTATGTTTGTGAGAAGAAAGATGGATGTGTTGGCATTGAGTGAATCTAAGTTGAGAGGGAGGGGCGAGTGTGGGTTTGGGAGTGTAGTTGGGAGGTTCTCAGGAGTGAAGAGAGGGCGAGGGAGAGAAGGGGTGGCTATACTAGTAAGTGAAGAGATAGGTAAACGTGTAGTGGAGTGGAAGGAGTTTTCTTCAAGGTTAATGTGAATGAAGGTGAAACTGGGAAGGGAGATGTGGGTTTTTGTAAGTGCATATGGGCCTGGTAGTGAGAGGAGTGTAGAAGAAAGGGAGGCTTTTTGGATGGATTTAAATGCGTGCATAGAGGGATTAGGGAGAAATGTTAATGTAGTGGTATTGAGAGACCTTAATGCCAGGGTAGGAAATGAACCAATAGATGGAGTGGTTGGGAAGTGTGAAGTTCCATGAAAAAAATCGCAGTGGAGAGTTGATGGTGGAGATGTGTCTAGAGAGTTGATGATAGCAAATACAGTGTTTAGGAAGAAAGTCAAGCATAAGTACACATGGGAGAGGGTGGTGGATGGAAAGGTGGTAGATAGAGCGTTATGGACTATATAGTAGTAACTAGGAATATAGTAGGAAGAGTGAAGGATGTACATGTTCTAAGGGGAGAGGGTGGGGGAATATCATATAATTTTTTGGAAGGTAAATTAAGAGTGGAGGATAGATGGAGAAAAAGGAAAAAGACAGAAGGTAGGGAAGTGTTTAGAGTGAACTGCTTAAATGAGAAAGAAAAGGAGAGGGAGTAGAAAAAGAAGCTGAGAGAGGAGTGGGAGGGAGTGAAGGATAGAGTAGAATTAGGAGTGGAGGAGGAGAGGGGATGTTTCAAGGAGGGAGTCACAAGGTGTGCAAAGATGGTGTGTGGAGCAAAGAGGACGGGAGGAAATAGAAGGAAGGGGTGAGTGGTGGGATGAGGAAGCAAAGAAGGTTGTAGAAGAAAAGAAGCGAGCTTTCACAGATTGGTTACAAAATAGGACGAGGGGATCATCCAAGTGGTACAAAGAAAAAAGAGAAGAGAATTAAAGCATAAGACAAAGGAGGCAAAGAGGAGAGCAGACATGAAATGGGATAAGAGTATGACAGAAAATTTGGAAAAAAAAATGTTTTGGAAATAAGTTAAGAGAGGAAGAGGGAATTGCTAAATGTGAAGGAGGATAGGGAAGGAAAGGTAGTTGTAGTGGGAAGCACTAAGAAAATTGCCGTGATGAGTGAGGAAAATGGAGGAGAAATAAGGAGAGATATAGTGAAGGCAGTTGTTAAGATGAGAGCAGGTAAGGCACCTGGGTTGGATGGATGTCATGCAGAATGTCTGAAAAAAGAAGGTACAGTGATGGTGGACTGGCTGGTGAGGTTATTTAATGTTTGTTTAAGAGAGGGTAGAGTGCCGTAGTGTAGTAGTTTCAGAGGGATCAGTATGTTAAGTGTAGCTGGGAAGGCTTATGGGAGGGTTTTGATTGAGAGGATTAGGAGAGGAACAGAGGGAGTAATTGGTGAGGAAGAGTGTGGGTTTAATATCCATTAAGAAACGCAGTGTGACTCTGATCAATATGGGTGTAGGTAAAATACCCCCCAAGTATTGATTCCACAAAACTTAAGCGGTGAGTACCCTATACGGGGGAACACACACACACACACACACACACACACACACACACACACACACACACACACACACACATACACATACTCACACACACATACACATACTCACACACACACACACACACACTGTAACTCAGCTGTTAATAATGTGTTATTATCTCTCTGTTGATAATTAATTTTCATTAAGCATTTACAAGTACAGGAGATAGTCATTTAGCTAATGTAGACGGACGGGCATTTGTCATTCCTGTAGAAAATTAATTTAGTTGATTATTTTTTGGTTTATTTTTTTCTTCTAATTTTTAGTTAATGAATTAGGTGAGTAATTAATCTATTCATGTACTTATTTATTCAGGTATTTATTTATTTATGTGTTTATTTATTCACATATTTATCTATTCATGTGCTTATTTACTTACTTATTGATTTATGTATTTAAGTTACTATTTATTTATTCATTTATTTGTTTATGTATTGTCTGGTATGAGGAAAAACAATCCAAATCGAAGTGACACAAAGTCGATTACTGATCAAAAGTATCGAAAAGATTTTCACCATTTCCCCTTTTCTGTAACAGGGAAGGCTCCCTATGACGGTGGACAAGAACACTGCCAAAGCGTTCCCTTGTGTGTCGTAGAGGGTGACAAAATGGATCGGAACGAAATGGAGGGATGGAGGGGAATAGAATGAGGACTAGGGACCTACACCCCCTTATATTTTCTTCCCCCCTTCCCCCAACACAAAGAATTGGATCGAAAAATATAGCCACCGGCCCGGCTAGCCCCCTCATAAGGGGGATTAAGGTCTTTGTGTATGATGTATATCTACAACAGGAGAACAGGTCGCGTAGTGTCCCATAGACTGCATTGGAAAGCTGGGAGCACCCCTGGGGAAAAGGTCAACACCAGAACATGGGCCTTCTTAAATGGGTTGGTGTTCAGGTAACAGGACCATCGAACCAATGCACATACTCAGTGTCTAAGTTTCCTTCTATAGCTTCTCTTGTGTTTCTATGTGCCGAACTCTTGAAGGTGTTTTTGGTTTCCTGTGGTGTTTGACACTAACTAGTTTGGCAAAACTAAAGTAAATTGACTTGACGAACTGAGTTAACTAGTTAACAAAAACGATTCCATCACACCCAACTAAAGCAACCAAACGAACCATCTTAAACTAAATTGAACTAAATGAGCTAAATCATATGAACTAAACTCACCGAATTAACTAAACGAAATAAACTAATGAAATGATTCATTAACTCGTCGTGCATTAGTGCAATTCCAACAAAGAGGTCAACGCAAATAACAACACCAACGCCTGAAGACGCTGAAGACGCTGAAGCGAAGAGTTCCTGAAAAGCCCCACTCGAAGAAAGACTTAAGATGTTATCACATTGGGCTACTATTCCTTCGACCTCCGATCAGTCGGAGGTACCGCCAATCTCCAGAATTTTTTTCTGCTGTGAACTCACCATGGCAAACTACTTTGTTTTCTCAAAATTTTTATTTATTTTCCTCCAGCAGATCGCATTACCTTCAGAAAGCTACGGACTGCAAATCTGTTCCAACAGTCGGAATGAAAATAGCCCAATGTGTTAAGGCCTTTAGGGCCTTTAGGCACCTTAAATTACACTCTTTGGATAAACTTAGAGAAGTGAGGGTGATCTAATAGAGGTATTCAAGTGTCTCAAGGGCTTTAACAAGGATGATGCAGGCAAGGCCTTCATATTAAGACAGGGTAGAACGCGTAGTAATGGGTTCAAGTTGGGTAAAATAAAAAGAGATACACGAAGGAAATAGGCAAGAACTAGTTTGCCAATAGAGTGGTTTACGAATGGAATAGACTTAGTAACCATGTGGTGAGCGATGAAACTATATATATATATATATATTTTTTTTTTTAAAAAGGTTAGATAACTTTATGGGTGGGGATGATAGGTGGTAATGGACATGGAAGTGCCTTGTATAGGCCTTATGGTATTTTGCAGTCTCCTCCATTCTTATGTTTTACAGGATTCGCACGAAGGGAGAAGCGGGATTTTTTCGTGGGTGGGCTGGGTTGGGTTGGGAGGGGAACGGGATGCGGAGTGGGATTACATGTTGAAGGCGCCTTCCCAGTGCTTGTTCTTAATCATATCTCAAAAAATTGGAACCAGTGGTATTAAGAAAAAAAAAAAAAAAAAAAAAAGAGGACCTTACACCAGGAGGCGCGTAGCAGCAGGTGAAGACGTCATATTTGCCCTAGTGACCTTTACACATAGAAATAAAAAAAAACACAAAATTCGTTTGCTTTCAGCCGACCGCCCGGCTTCGCAGGTTGGTAATCCTGAAGGAGGCCAGCGCCACCCCTCCTACTCCGCCTGCGCCTCAGCCTCTGCCTCCTGTCCGGCTGACATACCTTACCCGTGTCCTTTGGAAGATGACAGGGACATCTCCTCCCACGTAAGGCCTTCTGGGCACGTAGACGGGAATGTTCGGGAATAGGGAAGAAAACATCCCTTGCCTTGTCCGGGGGCGTGTTGTCGTCGCCTGGGGACTGGTCAATCTTCGAACAAGGCGAGATCGAGGAGACCTCCCGCAGTACCTCCGGGAGGAGAGGAACCTCCTGTCACGCATCGAAATTTGATCGGGAGAATGGGAAAAAGGGGACGTTGTCCTGATTATGGCCGGGGAGAAGGGGTCCTAAAAAAAAAGAAAAAAAAGAAAAAAAAAAAAAAGAAAAAAAAAAAAAAAGAAAAAAAAAAAAAAAAAAAAATTCGGCGATTCTGACTCTCGCTTCGGGAGATGAATTTTTGGTCGGTCAATTCAAGACATAGGAGGAGCTTTCCACCGCACCTTGACCTAATATGTGTGGTTTCCTTGACCACCTTTTACTCCTAATCCTCCATTTACTCCACTCAAAAAACAAATAAAACAAAAGAAATAAACGAATAAAACAAAAATAACAAATAAAATAAGAGCGAAAATAAAAAAAAGAAAAAAAAAACTACTCCACACTTCCACTTCCAACCCAACCAAGAAAAAAAGAGTGAGAAAGAGAGTAAGAGAGGGAGAACACCTACTCCACTTCCACCCGTAGCAACTACTGCCTTAAAAAAAAAAAAAAAAAAAAAAAAAAAAAAAATGGAAAAAGGTTCTCCGCAACAGCCGACAACCGTGTATAGACCTGAGTTCTCGGTAATGATTCACTTCGTCCGACATCAGGACATCGCGGAGAAGGGGAACCTCGTGGGCCTTTCCTTCTCCCGAGGGGATTCTCAGAGACTCTCGTCCCCACATAACACCGTTGAGGGAAGGGGGAGGGGGGGGGGGAGAAAGGGGACCAGAGGGACCTCGCTATGGGCATCAGCCGCTAGATGAGGCGAAGTTACTGTGTTTGGAAAATGCTTTGCCGTGTTGTACTTGACCAAGGCTATATATTGACTTCAGCGGAGACAGACCAGACTAGTTTTTTTTTTTAACGGGTACATTTTTTAACGGGTACATTAGGGTATTCAAGCTCAACCATCTCCTTAGTACTGCTTAGTTTTGGTTACATTGTATTGAATAGTTTTGTGTACTTTTACTTAGTAATGATCATTATGGACAATTACTAAAAAAACATGTATATGATGGATCAAAATATTTTGTAAATTACCTGAGCTTAGTTTACTGATGTTATCACCATTTAAGATTCTTATGCAATCCACAAAAACATATTTCATAATAGAATAATATAATATCAGTCTCATTGCTTCTTTTCCCCTTAATATTTAAGGGTACACGGGAATCTATAAAATTGCCCAAGGGGTGCACAGAAACAGAAAGGTTGAGAGCCCTTGATCTAGAAGAAACTTCAACGATTCGTCTCCTTTTCTATAGCCCTTCCTCCTGTATTGGGGTATTGACTACATGTTATATGTAACCAATATTTTAGGGAGTGTCTGTGACATCCCTTACGGACCAGAAGTACGTACCATTTTTCCAAGATTGGAGTCTAGTAAAAGAGAGAGAGAGAGAGAGAGAGAGAGAGAGAGAGAGAGAGAGAGAGAGAGAGAGAGAGAGCGGGGCACCAGTTTGCTGTGCTGTGATGCTCTTCAGCCCTGGGCAGGGATCGAACTTAAGCTGTTGAGGTAGCAGTCGGTACCACCAACATCCACTGTCAGTATCAGTCCTGCCAGCATCATCCCAGGCTAGCAGATTTTTCCCGCCACGCTACGGGGTTTGAATATTCTTTCTTTCATATTTTTCTACAGTTCAAGTGGATATATTGAAAACATCAAAGGATTGTTTAATTTACTTTGTAGTATCCAAACTAATATTTTACTTTTTTCTTTTTTTACCACTGATGCTCTTTGTTTCTCTCTCTATCTTGCTCTTGCTCTCTCTCTCTCTCTCTCTCTCTCTCTCTCTCTCTCTCTCTCTCTATTTCCCTCTCTCTCTGAATAGACTTTGAGGTCATCCCTAGAGTGCAACCACCACAAAAAAATATTCACCCTCGTTTACAATGATGGAAAGATAGTAGGAAATACACACGAATTTGTGTACACATATGCAAATATACAAGAACATTCGCGCGCGCGCACACACGTCTCAATGGAGCAGTGGTGTGTGTGCGCGTGTGTGTGTGTGTGTGTGTGTGTGTGTGTGTGTGTGTGTGTGTGTGTGTGTGTGTGTGTGTGTGTGTGTGTGTGTGTGTGTGTGTCATGTCAAAGTATTACCCATAGATCGGGCTATATACATTATAAGCTCTGAGCTCTCGTCCGGAAGGGTTAGTTGTCGATCGCAGGTCCAACACGTGATCCAAAATGATAGTGAGTCACACACACACACACGCTTTTTCAAAAGGAATTATATATACATATATATATATATATATATATATATATATATATATATATATATATATATATATATACACACACATACATAAACATATTAACTGAAGGAAAGTACGGAGACGGGTCTCCAAGAGCATAGCTTTTGTCCCTGGCATCACAATTAGGTAAATGCAAACATCTCACATCCATTGAATCTTGCTTGAGCGAGTTCCTTGTGTTCAAATAACAAATGTCGTTTGTTTACATTCAATAAGGGTCCAGGTCATCATATTAAGATAGCAGGGTAGGACTCGTAGTAATTGGTTTACAATGAACAAATTTGTGTTTAAGAAGGAAATAGGCAAGAACTGGTTTACCAACAATGTGATTAACGAATGATATAGACTTAGTAACTCTGTGGTGAGCGCTGAACCAATTGGTTGTTTTAAGGGAAGATTAGATAACTTTATGGATGGGGATGACAGGTGGTATGGGATATGGAACTGCTTAGTGTAATCCTTATGGTCTCTTGTAGTCTCCTCCATTCTCATGTTCTTATGTAATAACCACGGCAATGGACTAAAATTTACAAAAAGAAAAATAATTTTTTTGGCACAGGACAACGAAGATTTGTGAAACTGAGAGGAAACTGAATAAGGGGTAGGGAGGAGGTAGGAGTTTGTGGATAGATTATATATTTATATATATATATATATATGTATATATATATATATATATATATATGTATATATATATGTATATATATATGTATATATGTATATATATGTATATATATATATGTATATGTATATATGTATATGTATATATGTATATATATATATGTTATATATATGTATATATATATATATATATATATATATATACACATACACACACACACACACACACACACACCGTAGTGGAGATCAAATATTTTGAACATAAAACTTGTTGGTAAATCAAGACAACGGTATGATTGATTTTGCAGTCATCTCCTGAGTTTTCCGAGTCCTCTAGTCAGGCCAAATCAGGTCAGGTCATTATAGGTTAAGACAGGGCAAGTATGGCCACATATTGGCTAAGATTTTCAAAATACCGTCATATCGATGGCGCTAGTGACCTAACATGGCGTAATTTGTTTACGACGTGACACCAATAACATCGTCTCAAATGGCATCTTCGTCTTATATTCATTAATTTCTTCTACAAGGCGAAGGATGGAATGAGGCGGGTGACTGACTGGAATCTTGTAAACGTAGTGTTATTCATCCAATGAACAACTGAGTTTCTTGCAAACCTATTTGCTCAAACTAACAAAATTAATAAGTGACTCAAAGATACATCTAAAGAATAAAAGCAACTGCTTCTTGTGTGTGTATAGTCTGTATTATATATATATATATATATATATATATATATATATATATGTGTGTGTGTGTGTGTGTGTGTGTGTGTGTGTGTGTGTGTGTGTGTGTGTGTGTGTGTGTGTGTGTGTGTGTGTGTGACCCTGTGTACTTGTATTTTTACTAAATATCGCATTTCCCGGAGTATACAATAAGACGCTTTTTTCTTATTGAATATACAAAAAAGCTGCATACTTTGACAATATCGTATCTCATTCAAAGAATCATACATTTTCCATACAAAATTACTAACATGTTTCAACAAATTTGTGGTGAAACATACTATATTTTTCCACAAAATATTCTTGTAAAATAGGGTGCGTCTTGTACGCCAGCAAATATGGTATACGAAAACTGTGCACGAAATGTTTCATATCATGAATCATGAATTAACCATTAAAATTAATAAAGTATTCAATATCATTATTGTTATTTGTCATTATTATAACCTGAAAGAATGGTTTATCAGTAGGTTTATTGAGCTCTTTCATAACCTTCACAAATCATGTTAGCCTCGGGAAGTTCAGTTTCTTGTACATCCACGGAGAGTCCTTCAAATTCTCCTCGAACCGCTCGGAAAGCGCCGCGGTACCGCATAGTCAAGGAAAAACTGCGCGGTTGTATGTGAACTCCTCCACTGACTTACACTGTAATTGAACCGCCGTGGCTCAAACCGCTAATGTGAACAGGGCCTTAAACTGCAGTCAGGATAACGCCGGGGACGAAAGAAGATGAGCCTACGCCAGGAGGCGCTGAGTAACTGCGGCCAAAGCCTTCATCTTATGTGCTTTGGATACTGTTCACTTAACAAACAGTCACTGCTAGGAATCGGAGAGGAGTGCGGGACTCGAACCCGCGACTAGGAGGAAGATGCGAGACCGGCACATACGAAAAAAATTCGGACACACTTGTGTATACTGAGATAAGATCCAGTTATTTTGGATCCAGGACGTGTTGTGTCTGTTGACCACCACCTTGCAATCTGGAACTTTTGAACAGGAGAATATGGGTCATTCCCAGTCATTCAACTTTCCACCTGGGCAGGATGACCATATTTTGCAGAATAATGCTAACTTTAGCATATTTTCCCTAGAAATAAAACCTACATTATGAAAAAATATGTGTTATGACGAGCACAAGATTTAGCATTATTCCTACCAATCTAGCATAATTTCAACTACTGTCTAGCATATTCCCACTTGAGAAATCTGTTCACGTTAGTCCTGGGACGCTACGGGAAACGGCAACTGCAAAGCCGGTTCGATACCTCTTGCATAAGAAACTGATGATCCCAGATGATTCATTAGCCAGGACCCGTCTGCCCACCAAGAAACCACCACAGACAAATTCTGTCAAGTTTACTGAAGCATTACGGTATAAGTGTCCCTAGCGAGATGGTAGATGATATCGGATGGACTAAGGAGTGCGTCTGGGGAGACCAGACTCGATTGAAGGCAATACGGGGGTGGGGGAAGGTGAGGAAGAGGGTAAGAGTATTGGCTTGGAAATTCTCAGGGAAAGTAGTTGTTTCTTCTGTCCTTAGTTTAAGTATGCACACAAGTACACACACACACACACACACACACACACACACACACACACACACACACACACACACATATATATATATATATATATATTCATGTACAATTATATGTATATATATATATATATATATATATATATATATTCATGTACAATTATATGTATATATATATATATATATTCATGTGCAATTATATGTATATATGTATATTTATATATATATATATATCATGTTTTTATATAGATATATATTCATGTATTTATATATATATATATATATATACATACATTTATATGTATACACACACACACACACATACACACACACACACACACATATACAGTATGTATATATATATATATATATATATATACATATATTCATGTATATATGTATATATATATACATATATTCATGTATATATGTATATATATAATATATATATATATATATATACATATATTCATGTATATATGTATATATATATATATATATATATATATATATATATATATATATATATAGTATATAATGTATTTTATATATATATATATATTATATATAATGTATACATATATATATATTTACTGTTGAATGCTAAAGCACAAGTGGCATCAATGATTTTTAGAGAACATTTCTCTAACTTTCTAAGTATCATTTTCTCTTCATGGTTCAAACTCTAGAGGAAAGTATGAAAGTAGTCAGAGTGGTTTTACATTTTATACCGACAGCTGTTTCAACCATTTCACATGGTCGTCTTCAGGGTAAAACTGATTACAAATGTGAAAAAACAGTAGAATATAAAGGCCCGTGGCTGTCGGTATAAAATGGAAAACCACTCTGACGACTTTCGTACTTTCCTCCAGAGTTTGAACCATGAAGAGAAAATGATACTTAGAAAGTTAGAGAAATGTTCTCTAAAAATCATTGATGCCACATGTGCTTTAGCATTCAACAGTAATTGTTTAAGAGAAAGACTTTGCCCAAAAGGTATATATATATATGTATATATATATATATATTTATGTATACATATATATATACACATATATATACATATATATATATATATATATATATATATATATATATACATATATTCATGTATATATATACAAGCCGCGGGCTTCGCCAGGGGCTTGGCTGCGCAAACAGCGGCCTACGGCCGCAGCTTTCCGCGCTCTAATCCCTCGTTTTCCCCTTCGGCCTCGGCCTCGGGGAGGAACCCCAACACGGGATCCCCAGCACGAAGAAGAACGCGAAGAAGAACGCGAAGAACACGTAGTAGAATGCGAAGAAGAACGTGAAGAAGAACGCGAGGAAGAAGAACGCGAAGAAAAACGCGAGGAAGAAAAAGAAGAAGAAGAACGCGAAGAAGAAGAACGCGTAGAAGAAAAAGAAGAACGCGAAGAAGAAGAAGAGGAACGCGAAGAAGAAGAAGAAGAAGAAGACGAATACCACCTGACCCCGACTTACCCAAGCGCTTTTTCAAGAATATTTTTAGGACAAAGTGTCACCGTAATATCACCTGTCCCCGACTTCCACAGAGTTTTTTAGAAGAATATTTCTATTTAGACTTAGATACATATATTCATGTGCATATATATAAATATATTCATGTGTATATATATACATATAATCAAGTGTATATATATATACATATATTCAAATGTATATATATATACATATATACGTGTATATATATATATATATATATACATATATACATGTGTATATATATATACATATATTCATATTTATATACATACATATATTCATATGTATATAAATATATATATATATGTACATATATTCATGTGTATATATATACATATATTCATGTGTATATATATATACATATATTCATGTGTAATATATACATATATATATTCATGTGTATATATAATATATATACATATATTCATATGTATATATATATACATATATTCATATGTATATATATATACATATATCCATATGTATATATATATACATATATCCATATGTATATATACATATATTCATATGTACATATACATATATCCATATGTATATACACATATATCCATATGTATATATACATATATCCATGTATATATATATATATATATACATATATCCATGTTTTATATATATATATATGAAGGTGGAAAAAGAAGTCACGGGTCTAGTTCCGAGTTACTGAGTTTATTCCTGACCGGTTTCGCTCTATGCTTCTGAAAGAAGCATAGAGCGAAACCGGTCAGGAATAAACTCAGTAACTCGGAACTAGACCCGTGACTTCTTTTTCCACCTTCATCAACTTGTCACAATGTACCAACATATATATTATATATATATATATCCATGTATATATATAAATATATCCATATATATATATATATATATATATATATATATATATATCCATATATATATATATATATACATATATACATATTTTATATATATATATATGTATATATATACATATATCCATATGTATATATATATTTCTCATATAGTTAAGTTGGCGATAAGCGTGAAAGGGATTCGTTCCGGTCCTTACCCCTCCCACGTGTGCGGTTAGCCTTGGGGTGAAATGGGGTGAATGGGGTGCAGTGAGCGCCCTCCCCAATCTCGATAGTCAGATAGACTATGAGTTCTCATGGTTTTATACCGTCGATGGTCGAGCGGAGTAAGGCGGGTGTCTTGGAAGTTTGAGTCCAGATGCAGCGGGTTCGAATCCCGTGCGCCACTGTCAAGGAGATTGTCCTTGTTGATGTCGCTGTTCACTAGCGAATTTCTCATATATATGTGTGTGTGTGTGTATAATTGTATATATGTATATTATATATGTATACATATATAAACACACAAACACACACGCATATATATATACATATATATTATATATATATATATATATTTATATATATATATATATATGCAAAGTAGACCACTTGGAAAAAGAAACTAACGAAGCAGAGCGCTTTCGTATATTACATCTTCAGTACAACAAGATGTAATATACGAAAGCGCTCTGCTTCGTTAGTTTCTTTTTTCCAAGTGGTCTACTTTGCATAAGTGAACACACGTACCCGTGTTCTTATTAGCATATATATATATATATATATATATTTATATATATACATTGAGTGGAAAAGGTGGTAGAGAAGCGCAGGTTGGAGTAGGAACACTATACTACTAACGTTTCGACTACAAGTCTTCTTCAGAGTGAGTGGAACAGGTGTTAGAGAAACACAGGTTGGAGTAGGAACACTATATTACTGACGTTTCAACTACAAGTCTTCTGAAGAGGACTTGTAGTCAAAACGTTAGTAATATAGTGGTTAACGATGATAAAAAATATAATTAGAAATAGATTTGAAGGTCTAAGACAGGGGTGGGGAACATTTTTGTGCATGAAGGCCACCTTACAATTCATCGTCCCAAATAGAGGCCACACTGAACAAATTATTATTATCATTATTTTTTTTTTTATCCCTTTTTAGGGGACGGTGTAAGTTTTCCACCCCCTCCCTAAAAATTCAGTTTAAAAATATCTTTTTAATTTTGAAAATATACATATGTATAATTTTTTAAAATTATTTTTTACCCATTTTTTTAAATTTCGAAGGCCGCACAAGGCCGCACTTGATGGCCCGGAAGGCCGCAGGTTCCCGACCTCTGGTCTTAGAACTAACAAAAACACCGTGGAAGATATTAATTTGAATTTAGTGAGTATCATTAGGGAATCGGCAGAGAAATTGGAAGTACAAAAAGTATTAGAGAAAACAAATACTCAGAAGCTACAAATGACCTAATTAAAAGAAGAAGGACCGTGCAGATTAAAAGCTGGATAGTCAAAATAGAAAGAGTAGAACTAAACAAGCTTATCAACAAAAGGCTGAGATTAGAGAAAAGAAAGAGAAACATAGATGAAATAGAGGAAACTATTCGGAAAAGTAATTATATTAATGGGACCGAACGCAGACATGCTTTAGGAAGACAGCAAATGATACGTTTGACAAATAGAAATGGAGATATAATTGAATACATAGGCAGAATGGTAAAAATAGTAGAAGACCGTAGTTGAGTCAGTAAATTTATCTGTAGACGTTATTAATGTACCAAAGATTACAAAGGAAAAAGACTTTTGCCTTAAATTCTTGTTGCCTTTGTGTTCTGGACGTTTTCAGATATTATTTGTTCATTTGCTCTTGTAGAACTGGGTTGAAAGTGCCTAGAAATAACATCGACTTGAATTAGTTTGAAAAAAATTAAATAGTGAAGAAAACAAAATCCTTTGCAAGTCAAAGATGGACGTTAGTCACAAAGAAAAAAAAAATGAAGATGAAAACAAAGTAGCATCTAAGGCAAA
This sequence comes from Oratosquilla oratoria, assembly GCF_046742065.1. Taxonomy (NCBI): domain Eukaryota; kingdom Metazoa; phylum Arthropoda; class Malacostraca; order Stomatopoda; family Squillidae; genus Oratosquilla; species Oratosquilla oratoria. Next base: position 25,149,471 of record NC_134810.1, read on the forward strand.
TAAAGCTGGATATAGAGATAAGAACTGGGACAGAAACAAGATGAAGAATATTTATCCGGAAAGGGAAGAAGCTCGAATTGAAAAAGAAGTAGAGATAGCTTCCTGTTTCCCGAGCGATAGTTTTCAAATCACTGTGGAGCTCTGGAGCGATAGTCCGTGAAACAGAACCCAAGCGAAGTTATTGATAACAGTTCTGCGTTCATCAGAACCCAGCTGATGAAGAAATTCCTGCTGGCAATTCATTACGAAATATGTTTTCGATATTTCCTTTAACCCCCGTCCCCGAGCTCAGTTTCTTTCATTCGTGTGTAGATCTCTCGCTGGATGTACATAAAATGACGCGAAACAATCTTGGCACTTGCAGGCACTTAATGACGTCATCTTTGCCGTTGCAAGCCCTTTATGACCTCAGCTTGGCACTTGCAGACACGTTATGACGTCACCATAGCACTTGCAGGCACTTTGTAACATCATCTTGGCATTGAGGGACTTTATGACGTCAGCTTGGCACTCAGGCATTTTTTTTTTTTTTTTGTCTTCGAACTTTACCACCATAGCCTTAACACATTTATTGATACCATCATTTACCGTTAACGGTCTTTACCGTTACTAATATAATTTCACCACAGCCACCGCCACAAACATCAGGGCCGTAGGGGTGTCGACTTCGAATGGAAGGCAGTTAAGGAGTCGTGCTTTGTAAAGGCCAGGCGGAGTACACACTGTCGGTGGATGGGGATGTGGGGGAGGGGGGGAGGGAAGCATCTGAGAATGGGGAGATTAGCTTTTGATGCTCAAGAATACTCTAGTGGGGGGCGCCGGAGTGTGGGGGGGGGGGAGCGCCGGAGTTGGGGGGGGGATGAATGCACAAGAGCTTATGACGCCATGCGGGGGCTTCCATACCATGCACGGACCAATTCGGTCATGCAGACACCGGGTGTATGAGGAACAAAGGGGAAGACTATGAGGCCCGCATACGACGTAGACGTGAAAAGGGTATGAAGGATGTATGAGGCGCATATATGGAGTATTAGGTTCAGAGTTTTTTACGATATGTGGAGGAAAAGGTTGGATAAGAGGTTATGCGCGCGGTGCATGAAAGGGAATAAGATGGCGAAGTCAGAGAAAACCTGAAGACAAGGAAGAAGAAGAAGAGAAGTTGGAGGAGGAAGAGGAGGAAGAAGAGCAAGAAGAAGAAGAAAAGGAAAAAGAGGAAAAGGGGAAGAGGAGAAAGGGTAAAAGGAGAGAAGGAAGAAGAAAAAGAGGAGGAAGAGGAAATAGGTGAGGAAGAGGAGAGAGTAGAGCAAGAGAAGGAGTAATAACATTTTGGAAAGAGAGAGAGAGAGAGAGAGAGAGAGAGAGAGAGAGAGAGAGAGAGAGAGAGAGAGAGAGAGAGAGAGAGAGGGAGGGATAGAGAGAGGGATATATATATATATATATATATATATATATATATATAGAGAGAGAGAGAGAGAGAGAGAGATAGAGAGAGAAAAGCGACTGTCAAGTGCTGAGGATGAATATGGTAGTGAAGAACATACGCCAGGAGGCGCTGAGTAGCTGCGGCCGAAGCCGTCATCTTTGCCCTATTATGCACCTTGGGGACTGTTGGGTCAGGGAACAACAGTCATGGCTGGGAATCGGAGAGAATTGCTGGATTCGAACCTACGACTAAGCGAGTGTGAGAGCGGCACGTTTCCGATTACGCCACCATCGCACAAGAGCCGAGGATGACTGGCCGCTGGAGTTTGTAGAGTGAGACAGGCTCCCCCTTCCCCCTTTCCCCTTCCCCCATAATTTCTTTTCCTCATTCCTTCTTCCCCCACATCCCCCTTCCTTCCTTCCTTCCTCCCCTCTTGCCCCTTTTCTCCCCGTCTCCCCTTTCTTCCTATCTTCTTGCTCCTCTTTCCCCTTCTCCTCCCCTCTCCCCTTTTCCATTCTCCCCCTCTCCCACCTCTCCCTTCTCCCTCTCCCTACTCTTGCCCCCGCTCTCAGTACATGCAGTGTCCCACTCTTCCTGAGGATGAGGTTTGGGTCGTGGTAAGTGATGGAGGGAGGGAAGGAGGGAAGGAGGGAGAGAGGGAGGAAAGGGTGGGGAGGTAAAGAGGGAGGAAGGGGTGGGGAGGTAGAGAGGGAAGGAGGGAAGAAAGGAGGGAGGGAGAGAGAGAGAGAGAGAGAGAGAGAGAGAGAGAGAGAGAGAGAGGGGGGGGGTAGGGGTGAATGGGGAGGAGGAGGAAGAGGGAAGGAAGGAGAGAGGGAGGGAGGGGAGAGAGAGAGAGAGAGAGAGAGAGAGAGAGAGAGAGAGAGAGAGAGAGAGAGAGAGACAGAGAGAGAGAGAGAGAGAGAGGGGGGGGAAGGGCGAGGGAGGGGTAATGTGGAGGAGGAGGAAGGAAGGGAGGAAAGATGGAAGGTGAGATGGAGGGAGGGAGGGAGGGAGGGAGGGAAGGAAGGAGGGATGAGAGGGCGAGGGAGGGAGGGAGGTAGGGAAGGAGGGTTAGGAAGGAAGAAAGGTAAGGAGGGAGGGAGGTATAGGTTAATCCATCAGGTGATCTAGGCATCCCACGTGTTAATCAAAACTTAACCAGAAAGACTTCTTTTAAAGGTTTCCAACCCCTTTAGCCCTTGAAAGGGTCCATCACTAATAGGATCACACCCTTTATAGGAGACTTCTGTGGCACCTCTATGGACCAGAGCCACGTAGCATTCTCATAAGATTGGAGATTTACCTACACTCGAAGAAGAATGACGTTGATCACTATGAGATCTTTGGTGCCATCACGTCCTCCAAGTATAGAAGCGCTGGTTACTGGCGACGGAGTAGGATAGTTGGGTCACAAATGGCTCCTGTCTCCTATGATGACATGTGTGAGTATTTAGGCATTAGGTTAAGCCCGTCGCTCGGTAGAACACCATAGAAGAATGATGAGGAAGAGACTACGCTAGGAGGCGCTGAGTAGCTGTGGCTGAAGCCGTCACCTTTGCCCTATGATGTGCTTTGGGGACTATTGTGGGGCAGGTAAGCAAGAGTCACTGCTGGGAATGGAAGAGGACTGCGGGATTCGAACCCACAAGTAAGAGAATGAAAGACCAATACGCTTCCGATTACGTCATCATCGGAAAAAAAAAAATCGGAAATTTTAACATGGATTCCATATGGTGAGGCCAGAAATCAAAAGGTTATGGAATGATCAGGTCAGACTGGTTCTACAAGGTCTACTAGACCGTGTCTAACCTGATTTTTGCAAAATACAAGGCGTTACCGGAAGGAGTGGGGTGGGTTGGGGGAGGAAAAAGGGGAGGGGGGAAAGGGAAAGGGGGGAAGGGGGAGAAGGTTGCAAGGACAGTCCCGTTACATGAGGGTAGGGTAGAGGGGAGGGAGAGAGGGAGGGAAACAGGGGAAAGGTGGGGGGGAAAGGAGAAGGAAATGGGTAAATGAATGGAGAGGAGGGGGAAAGAGGGAAGGGGAAAAGGAGGAGGAACGGGGGAAGAAAGGAGAAAGGGGTCAGAGGAGAGGGAAGTGGGGTTAAGGAGAGGAAAATTAAGGGGAAAAAGGAAATCGAGGGTGAAAGAATTAAAACGAAGAGAGAAAAAAGTGAGGTGGTAATAGTGGTTCAAAAGAGTTGCGGGTGGGGGGATTATAGAGGAGGGGGTGGTGGGGAGAAAGTATAGGGGTTTGTTAAAAGTGGGGGGGGGTGAGGGAGGGTGAGAAGAGGAGTAGGAGGAGGAGGAGGAGGAGGAGGAGGTGGGTGAGCCCAGGCCTGAAGGCCGAGGGTCTAAAGAGAATCGAGCGAAAAGATGCTGAGTTCTGTCGCGCAATTATTCATAGGGGCGATATTGCCTGGCGACGCGGCCTCCGCAGGCGCGGGCGTGTATAATGCACGCCCGCGCACGCACCGGCATTATTCATCTGCGTATAGGAGGAGGGTGAGAGGGAGGAGGGTGAGAGGGAGGAGGACGATTGGGGAGGATTGGGAGGGGGAGGATTGGGAGAGAGAGGAGTGGGAGGGGGAGGGGAGGATTGGGAGGGGGAGGAGGGGGAGGGGGAGGAGTGGGAGGGGGAGGATTGAGAGGCAGAGGAGTGGGAGGGGAAGGATTGCGAGGGTAAGTTTGGAAGGGGGAGGATTGGGAGGAGGAGGACTGGGAGGGGGAGGATTGGGAGGGACAGGATTGAGGGGAGAGGACTGGGAGGGGGAGGATTGGGAGGAGGAGGATTGGGAGGGGGATGATTGGGTGTAGAGGAAGGTAAGAGGAATTGGGTGGTAGATGATTGGGGAGGGGGAGGGTAGGATTGGATCGGGAGGGAGGGGGAAGATTGGGAGGGGTGGGAGGGAAACGGGAAGGGTTGAATGGAAAACAGGGTTAGAGGGATTGGGTGGAGGAGGATTGGAAAGAGTTGGAACGGGACGGGGAGGGAGGTGGAAGGGGAGGATTGGGAAGGGGTGGAGGGGGAGGAGAAACGGGAGGGTGACGATCATGATTGGAAAGGGAAGGAATGAGAGGAGATTGGAAGGAGGAGAGTGGGGAGGATTGGGGTGGAAAGAAGGGGATGATGATGATTGGGGGATCAGGAGGTGTAATTGGAAGGAGGAAGAAGGGGAGGTGAAAAAGAGAAGAAAATGAATAAGGAGGAGGAGGAGGAGGAGAAGGAGACGAAGGAGGAGGAAAAGAAAAAGGAGGAGAAGAAAAAGAAGAAGGGCAAGAAGAACAAGAACAACAATAAAGAGGCGGAGGAAGAGAAAATGAGGAGGAGGAGGAGGAGGAGAAGAAGAAAGAGGAGGAGGAGGAGGAGAAGAAAGAGGAAGAGGAGGAGAAGAATGAAGAGGAGGAGAAGAATGAGGAGAATAAAAATAAGAAGAATAAGGAGGAGAAGGAGCAGAAGGAATAGGATGAGAAGGAGGAGGAGGATGTGAAGAAGGAGGATGGGAAGAAGATGGAAGATTAGAAGAAGGACAAGTTGAAGTATGAGAAGAAGGAGGAGGAGGATGGGAAGAAGAAGAAGAAGGAGGATCAGAAGAATAAGAATAAGGAAAAGTAGAATGAGGAGGAGGAGAACAAAAAGGAGGATGGGAAGGAAAAAAGGAGGATGAAAAGAAGAAGAATGAGGAAAAGAAAAAAATGGGAAGAAGGACGATGGGAAGAAGAACAGAGGGAAGAAGAAGGAGGGGAAGAAGAAGGAGGAGAAGAAGAAAGAGAAGAAGA
>NC_134810.1:25162169-25169669 GCF_046742065.1 Oratosquilla oratoria
CCAGATTCCTGGATCCGCTAGCGGAGCCCATTGCTTTCTTTGTAACCAACATTTTATATTGGACAAATATATCAAAACTAGAAACCTAAACATTATATATAGGACAAATATATCAGCTATTGACTTATTCAATGCAGTATAAGTTAATATAAACTTTTATAGTGAAATACGCAGCTATTTTTAAGGCACTGTTATGCTTTGAAATGCCAATTTTAGCCGGACTTAACAGGTATTATTGTATGAGGTCTGGACACCAATGTTGGCGATTTTTTTTTCATATATAAAATATATATATATATATATATATATATATATATATATATATAAAATATATATATATTTTTTAAATCAGATTTATTTGATTTCAATAGATTTTTTTTATAGATTTTAAATATTGTGGGATTGCTATCTGATATGCGATCTGATTGCTAAAGGACATTTTTAGCATATCAATATAAGGAGCAGTGTTATATACTGTAGACTTACCACAAGTATACAAGGAACGGTATAAGCCTACATGTAGTATATATCACTTTGCAGCCCACAAGTTTCAACAAGATTCTTGTTGAAACTTGTTCTAGGTAAGCAGCTTCTGAGTCAGTTGCTGCTTTGGAATCAACCAGGATGGATGTCCTTTGGACCTGGCAGAGTGATTTCTTCAGGCAGAATAAATGATCCTGTCTGGAATTATTTTGAAAAAACTACCAATAACTTCTGGCAAAGGGTACCTAGCTAAATGCAAAGACTGCAGCCAGGAACTACAGGGCATTGTGTCAAGATTAAAATCTCACAGAGATAAATGTCAAGGTCAGCCACAGCATACAGAAGAAGAAAATGATGACCCAGGTAAATAATTTTACTTATATTGTGTGTATTTCTCCCTTTTCATACGCAACTATATAAATTTGGTGAAAAATGGAGAGCATGTGCAATAAAGATGTGAAGGCCTAAAGAGATGATACTTCAACTTTATTACTTCTAAATTTGGGTAATGACAATATCACTATAATATACTGTATCCACTCAACTTTGGGGCCTAGATGATTGTTATTCATATCATTCAACATTGTGTAATATATTTCATAGGTTCCATTGTGAATTTAAAAGTGGACTGAATCCTGTGTGGGCTGAATTCCAAGCCCACCTATTTCATATCCTGTTAAATATTTCCAAATAATTTAGTGGTTTGTGTGAATATGATCATTATCTAAAAAAATAACTACTGTACTCACAAGTAGTCTAAATCACAATGTATTCATTCATTTATTCATTAATTTATAAATTATGCAATATGCTAAATTTTTCTGTTTCCATTTCAGGATCTGTATCAACAGCTTCAATCCCTTCATCATCGGCTCCACTTGAATTATCTGCAAACCTGACTCCACCATTAAAAAGGTCACTATCAGACTTCACAGGCGCCACTTCTGCTAAATCATTTTCATCTAAAAGAAAGTCATCAACGTCTCTGGACAGATTTATTATAAAAACTTTAGCCTTTCAAAAGGAAAATCTCGACAAAGAAGTTGCAAGAATTATATTTGCTACAAATTCACCATTTCGTCTTGTTCAGCATCCTCAGTTTCTCAAGATGGTTCAGAACCTGAGGCCAGGTTATATTCCTCCATCCAGAAAATATATTGCTGATAAGTACTTGGATCTTGTGTATGAAAAGGAATATAAAAAGTGTGCAGATGACCTGAATAATGAAACTGTATGTCTTTCAATTGATGGGTGGTCTAACATCCATAATGAGCCCATAATATGTGTCACTCTAACAACATCCACTGGTCAGATTTATTTAGTTGACACAATAGACACATCAGGGAAACCTCACACTGAATATCTTCTACGACTTTTGCAAAATTCGATCAAGAAGGCTGAACAAGATTTTGGTTGTCACATTGGAAGTGTTGTGACAGACAATGCAGCAAATGTCACCAAGATGTGAAAAGTCTTGGAGGAATCGAGTGAACCAAAGCTTACCGTCCTCACATACGGATGTGCAGCACACCTACTAAATTTACTGGCTCATGACATTGAGATTGATAATGTAAAGCAACATGTGATCCATGTAGTTAAATATTTTAGAAATAATCATTATGCTGCTTCAAAGTATCAACATGAAGATGGTCAGTGTCTAGTCATGCTCCAGGACACAAGGTGGAACACAATGTCAGACTGTCTTAAGGCCTATATAAATAACTGGCCAATTCTAATGAAGATCTGTAAAGTCAACAGGGAAGATATTGATACTGAAGAAACAAAGTATAAAATTTAGGCCTAAAACGTTCGGCTGAGGAAGTACTGGATCGATTGCAACCAATAGCAAAGGCTCTAGATGAGGTACAGAGTGACAAGTGCACTATTGTTCAAGCGGTAGATGTTTGAAAGAAATTACTTGGCCTTTTCACAAACAATAAACATGCTGAAAAACAGGTGAAAAAATGCATGAACAGTTTACAACCAAAGCTCACATACTTGCCAACATGCTTCACCCAGCACTTCAAGGAAAAATGCTCAGTGCAGAAGAGGTGGATATTACTATGGAGTATGCCAATGAGAAATATACAACACTTAATCCTGTCATTATGAAGTTTCAGGCAAAATCACCTCCTTTCCAGGCGTTCAAGTTTACTGAGTCTGTGACCAAGACCCTGACAGCTATTGAGTGGTGGGATTCACATACAGCCATGTTAGACAGTGATATTCTGTTATCAGTGCGTCAACTCCTAACTGCAGTAGCCTCATCATCAGGAGTTGAAAGAGTTTTCTCCTCCTATGGACTTGTACACACAAAATTAAGGAATCGCCTCGGTAAGGAGAAGGCAGCCAAATTAGTCTTCCTTTTCAAGACAATGAACTCAAATGTAAATAATGATTAATGTAAATAATGTTTTTCTCAAATGTAAATGCAAATAATGATTTTTTGTTCTTATATATTCAACTACAAAACAATTTTTTTTTGCAAACTTGCAAGGTATATAATTTTATCTTTTGTCCATTCTTTACTTCCATATGCTACAATAATAAAAGATATGTTCATAATTTCTGTAACTTCTTAATACAATAATTAAATTTGATTATAAACCTCAGTGTCTTAATTTTATTTATGCCACTTCAATTTCCATTATACGAAAATCGATTTAAATCACTGATGTTTAAAAAAAAAAATCAACCGATTAAAATCATGCTTTAAATTAAGATTAAATCAACTTGATTTAAATCAGCCAACCCTGGTGGACACTTTATAAGAACAAATAAAACAGACATAGAAGCAAATTTTTACCAGACTGCAGCGATTAATCAGCGAGCCGGGCCTTCTTTACAGAGGTCTGAAGAAGGACTGCATTCTTCTGCTGGTCTTTCTCTAGGTTGTGGAGTCCATGCAGAAGAACATTTGCCAGACGACAGAACATCTTGGGACAGTCAATGTCAATCCCACTTGAAGCTGGCCAGTGTCGACAAGATCTCCACCAGTCTTTCCTGGCAGCAGGAACGGTGACGGGCTTCCTTGATGAAACACAGTCCACATCTGACAAGGTCAAAAGTGCACACATATGGAGTTGTCAGGGAACCTCTGGACACTGTCTCGATAAAGTCCTTAACGTCATTGGTCACAAGAGGTTCCTCAGCACTGAAGACCACATCGCCCGAGCACTTCGTCTCAAGCCACCCCGCCACATAGGCTGCACTGCACTCTTCATTCACAGTCAGTGTCACATCTGTGGTGCACCTCTCAATAGAGGTTGCATCCTCTAGGTCAATTGCAGTCCCCAAGCAGGTATGTTCCTTCGACACAGGGTGGACATCGATGGTGCCAGATCTGGCACTATTTTTCTGTTTGGCTCAAACTTTTTTCAATCTAGCATCTGGCTCCAAATCTGGCTCCAAGAATTTGGCTCCGTAATGCAAAATTAAACATTTTTATTAGGATCTTCAAAATATACTAGATTCTTGATATCCATGACGAAAAACCACTAGACTACTAGATTGAGGCAAAAAATAATAGATCTAGTGGAAATCACTAGGAGTGGCAACCCTGCACTGGACTGGCCTTCGCTAGCGGACCCAGGGTTCTGGGTGCGCACGTCCTGTGTAATAGTGGTCCTTGATATATATGTATATACATACTATATATATATATATATATATACTATATATATATATATACTATATGTATATACTATATATATATATATATATATATACTATATATATATACATATATATATATATATATATACTATATATATATTGTGTGTATATACGAGTATATATATATATATATATATATATATATATATATATTTCTATATACAGTATACGTAAATCAATACAAGAATAAATGAAAAAATACGTAGTTGATGATAATGATTTATCAAGGTAATAGAATCACAAAGAACGAATAATAAACAACAAATACTATACAACAAATAGTTAATAGTAATTAGATAGATAAATAGTAAAAAAAATATATATAAAAACAGATTAAATTTCCTGATAAAAAAGATATTGATAAAACAATTATAAATGAAATCACAAACTAAATAATGAATAAATAAATATGGACATAGATATCAAATAAATTCTTAAACAAGTATGTACATCAACAATAAATGGATGCATAAATACTGACATAAACAATAAATCAATGTATAAAGACGTATATAAATAATAAGCAAAGAGTTTACTCTCTCTGGGCAGCGATCACACGTGTTATGAGCACAATTAGGGCTCGTGGCCTCATCGTAGGCCTGCTCGTCAAGTACTCCCTCAGTTGTTGGTTCGAATCCCGCACTCCTTTCCTATTCCCATCACTGACTGAATTACCTATCCCAGAACACATTATAAGCAACTTAGCGCCTCCTGATGTACAGCTGCACAGAAAACTATCGTTAGTAAATCACGCTAATCATTTTGACACAAAACAACGAAACTATTTGAGACAAGTTGAAGTGTCCATCGGAAATAAGATTATCATGTCATAGTGAATCCATATGAACTCCGGAACTATTATTCGATTCATATTCATTCATAAGGAATTCGAACAATTCGAACCCCAGAAATACCAACCCTTCGGTATCATAAGGTTATGTTCATTAGCGAATGTTTCGACACCCCTACTAACGATAGTTTTCTGTGTAGCTGTACGCTCCTAACCGTTTGGGAACCTTCCTCGGGTACAGATTCTACAGAGTTCCTTCTCGCTCTGTTTTTTTTTTTTTTTTTTTTCTATCATTATCATCATTACCATCACCATCATCATCATTATCACACACACACACACACACACACACACACACACACACACAGATATATATATATATATATATATATATATATATATATATATATATATATATATATATATATACCTGTATATTTTTCCCGATGTCTCTATCATGGTCAATATCAGGCGATTCCATTCAATTTTTTGACTTACCATTAAGGAGACTGGATTCTCAAGATAGTATTAAATCGTTCTGAATGGGTTTAGATCCTCTTTAACGAATTTTCATCTCCCTTACTGCATCAGACACATTTAAAAAAATTTCCTCTCTTTTGTTCTATATTTTTGCCTCATACAGTGCTGTCAGCACAATCACTTCTTCATAAATCTCCTCTTAGCAATAAGTAAATAGATAACTAAATGATTAAATAAAATAAGTAAATACATTAGTTAAAAAAAATCGCGGAAGGCAGTTGGTACAATATTTGATTCATCCATTGTTAACCAACTTGGCTATATGTGTCTCGCTTCTTAAGCAGTCAAAGGAAGTAAACCCCGTCACGACGAAGATCCCAGTTAGCGTTGACGAGGTTTAACCGTCGTCTTAATCTAACACCGGACAGCTAGATTTACTTGATAATCAACTTACTTTTTATTTCTTACATATTCATTTATCAATTAATTCATCTTTTTATCTACTTATTTATTTATTTTCACGTCTATATAGTCATCTATTTATTCATTGGTTAATTTATTCATTTATCTATTTATTTGTCTATATAATTATCTATTATTTTATCATTCATTTAAATATTAGTTATTCATCAATCTATTTATTAATTTGTGTATTTATTCATTGGTTTGTTTTGTGTATCTATATATTCATTTATTCATGTCTTTATTTATTTATTCATTATTCGTGTATTCATGTATTTTTCTATTTCTGTACTTATTCATTTATTTACTTGTTCAGTTATTCATTTATTAATCTATATGTTACTTATGTATCTACTCTTTATTTATGTATTCATATACGTTTTTATTTATGTGTTTATTTAATTGTCTACTCATTCATTTATTTATCCATATTATCTTATCTATTTTTTCCGTTGGCGGTGAGAACCTACATTGGGTCGCCCATGACAACTGTCGCAGCCGCGGGGAAAAGCGAGGTCAGGGTTTTTGCTAGGTCAAATCAGGTAAAGTCTATGCTTAAATGCTCAACGATCTAGAGGACAGAGAAAGCAACATGTGCCTTGCTTGATGCACTAATAACGATACTAAAAATGATAATGATCAAATTTTGATGATGATGATGATGATGATGATAAATAAAGGATAGTAGAATATTAGTAATAATATAAAAAACACCAATAAGAACTACATTAATAACAATGCCATCAGAATCAGTACAAGTGCAATTGTGAGAGCTACGACACCAGAATCAGTACCGGAAGTGTTCCTGACAGAGATTTTCATAAACAGAGATATGACATCTACATTACGCTGGTGGCGTAATCAGCAGTGGTCTGATCTCGTATTCGCTCAGTTGTGGGTTCGAATCCCGTACTCCTTTCCGATTCCCAGCTCTGAATGTTGGTTACCTACCCCCTTCCTTCCCCAACAGTCCCTAAAGCACATAATAGGGCAAAGGTGACGGCTTCGGCCGCAGCTACTCAATGCATTCTGGCATAGATTCCCGCGACAGTCAAACCTTTTTTTTTAATAATAGAAAGAACGAACCAGCGCTTACAGCTCTGTGGTTCCAGATTAGCGGTAAGAAAAGATGGGATGAAAGAAGGAAAGAAGGAAGGAGGGGAAGGAAAGAAGGAAAGGAAGGAAGAAAAGAAGGAAGGAACAAGGGAGAGAAGGAAAGATAGGAGGGAAAGAAAGAAGGAAAGTAGGAAGGTAGTAAAGAAAAAATGCATAAAGGCAGGGAACAAGGAAGGAAGGGATGCGGGAAGGTAAGAAGGAAGAAAAGAAGGAAAAAGGAAGGTGGACAGGAAGGAAGGAAGGCGAGAATGTAGACAGGAAGAAAGGAAGGAATTGATGAAGGCAGGTGGGAAGGAAGGAAGGCAGAAAAGACGGAAGGGAGCCAGAAAGGAAGGATAGAAGGCGGAAAAAAAGGAGGAAGGAGGGAAGATACGGTAGGTAGGTTGGACGGAAAGGAGGAAAACAAAATTGATAGAAGACAAAAGGGAAGGAAGACATTATAGAAAGGAGGCAGAAAGGAAAGAAGGAAGGAAGGAAGAGATAAAGGAAGGAAG
>NC_134810.1:25174669-25177169 GCF_046742065.1 Oratosquilla oratoria
GACGGGGAGAAAGAAGAAGATGGAGGAGATGAGGTACAGCCGTAGGAAGAAGAGGGGAGGAGGAGGAGGAGGAAGAGGAGGAGGAAGAGGAGGACGAGGGGGAAGCAGAGGAAGGAGGAGAGGGCAAGGAAGATGAGCAATGAGGGTAGGAGAAGGGAGAGGGTGAGGGCAAGGGAGGAGGAAGGGAGGGTGGAGGAGGAGGAGAAGAGGAAGGTGATAGAAGAGAGGGAAGAGACGGAGGTGGGCGAAGAAAAAGAGGAGATAAAATAGCAGAATAAAAAAGAGCAAGAGGGGTAGGTGAGGTAACCAACAACTAAATGACAGAGAGAAAGAGAAACAGAAAAAGAGAGAAAGAGAGAGATACTGAGAGAGAGAAACATTGTTGTTGCCGTTTTTGTAGATTGTAGTTCACCAGCGTTTCTATCCTTGCGGACAATCTCGCGCCGCTGTCGTGTGGGGGAGAGAGAGAGAAAGAGAGAAAAAAGAGAGGAAGAGAGAAATGGAAGAAGACGAATAAGTAAAAAAAAAAAATGTTGCAAGGAAGGACGAGAGAACAGCAGCGAAGGAGCAGAAGAAGAATAAAGCGAATCACAAGAAGAAAGGAAGAAGAAGAATGAAGAAGGGGAGAAGACGCAGAAGAAGAAGAGGAGGAGGAGGGGGAGGAGGAGGAGGAGGAGGGGGAGGAGGAAGAAAGGAGAAGATGGAAAAGGGGAAGCAGAAGCTGAGGCGGAGGAGGAGGTGGTTGTGGAGGGGGAGGAGGCTGAGCAGGAGGGCAGAACGGAGACGAAGAAGAAAGAGAAAGAGATGGAGGAGGAGGAGGGGTGGAGGAGGAGGAGGAGGGGGAGGAGGGGAGGAGGAGGATGAAAGGAGGAAGAAGCGAAGGAGGAAGAGAACTGTAGGAAAGGAAGAAGGAAACGTGGACTAAAGCAGAGAAATAAAACTACGAACAAGAAAATAAAAGATAAGACTCAATAAATGGTGGAAGAAGGAGAGACAGAAATAAACCCGAAAATTAAAGATGAAAGGAAGAAGAGAAACTGAAGAAGGAGGAGGGGAGGTAGGCGAAATGAAATAACAATCAAGAAACACAAAAAAGAAAAATGCGAAAGAGGGTCTGAGCAAAAGATGAATAAAGGGGAGAAGGAGAAAAGGCAGAAGAAGAAGAAGAAGAAATAAGGAAATAGAAAGAGAAGGAGAAGGGGAAAGAAAAGGGGAGATGAAAGAGGGAAGAGGGGGACTGGAGCAAATACGAAAAAGGAGAGAGAGGGTTGCCGAGATGAACGAAGGGGAGAAGTAGGGGAAACGAAGAAGAAAGAGGGGAATAACTGCAAGAAGGAAAAAGGGAAGAGGGGAGAGAAGCGATGAAGGAAGGGGAGAGGATAGCCAAAGAGGGGAGGAGAGGGGAGCGCGAGGGGAAAGTGTGGATAATAGAAAGAAAGACCAAGAGGGAGGAAGGTGATATCGAGAATGAAAGAGGGAAGAAGGGATAAAAGGAGAGGGCGAAACAAAATAAATAACGAAAGGGAGATGCAAGATAAGGAGAAAGAAAGATTTGGAAAAGGAATAAGTGTGTGAGCGCCTGTGTATTTATATGTGTGAGTGAGTGAGCCTGAGTGAGTCCGTATATGTATGTATCTTCTTGCATAACCGTGTGTGTGTGTTGAGGGGGGGGCGTACGAGTGTGCGCGTGTGCGAGTGTGTGTGTGCGTGCGCGCGCGCGCGTGTGTGTTTGCGTGTGCGAGTGTGTGTGTGCGTGCGCGCGCGCGCGTGTGTGTTTATGTGTGTGTGTGTGTGTGTGTGTGTGTGTGTGTGTGTGTGTGTGTGTGTGTGTGTGTTCGCGCGCGCGTGTGTATGTGCGTGTGTGTGTGTGTGTGCGTGTGTGTGTATGCGTGCGCGTGTGTGTATGCGTGCGTGTGTGTCTATGTGTGTGCGTGTGTGTGTCTATGTGTGTGCGTGTGTGTGTCTATGTGTGTTTACGTTGTGTGTGTGTGTGTGTGTGTGTGTGTGTGTGTGTGTGTGTGTGTGTGTGTGTGTGTGTGTGTGTGTGTGTGTGTGCGTGTATTTGTGTGTGTGTACGCGCGCGCGCGTCTCTGTATGCATGCGCGTGTGCTCGCGCCTAGGAGCGCGAGTGCCGGCATGTTTGACCTGATCGTCTGCTTGTGTTCATTACTCTGCGTATGAACAAGTGCCAAGCACGACTTAGTCATTCAGTGGAGGGGAGAGGGAGAGAGAGAGAGAGAGCGGGGAGAGCGATGGGGGAGGGGGGAGAGGGCACAACACACCCTTGCAGCACATAGCCGCACTCACTCTTCTCCGTAAGGCTTATGAATCACCCCTAGCATGTCGCTAGATTGTCCGTCATGATCACCCCGCCATCATCTGGGGCAAGCTTCCAGGCGGTCTCCGGATCTATCCCCATCACCTCATTCGAGGTCATCTTCCCCGTAATGACCTAGTCTAGGTCAATCTCGGTCATCATCATCCTAGGGACGAATCACGT
>NC_134810.1:25184669-25222169 GCF_046742065.1 Oratosquilla oratoria
ATCTGGTAATGAGTAATGTCTGCAGCATGACTTGCATTGCTTATAAAGGAAAGTTATTGGGAAATATAGGATAGGTCATCTGGATTTTTTAGGAGAGGTCACTGGGAGAATTAGTAGAGGTCAATGGGAGTGCTTGGGTGAGGTCACTGGGAAAAGTATGAGAGCTTATTGGGAGTTCTTGCGTGAGGTCATCGGGAGAAGTAGGAGAGGTCAATAGTAATTATTGGATGAGGTCACTGGGAGAGGTCAATTTGGGTCCCTGGGGGAGGTCACTAGGGAAGTCGTCAGTCTAAGCACAGAGTGAGTCGTAGAAGCTCTGGCTTGACATCTGGTCTATGGTTCTGTGGCCTAGCGTTGTTGCTGAAAGGCATTGAGCTCTAGTGGACGTTGTGGCGTAAGATGACTATTAGCATAATATTAGACCGAGTCTATAGAAGCGACATACCAGTCATTGACATAACGAACATGTCCTGAAATTTCGGCTGGAAACATGCACTAAGGATGCAACTTTCCTTACACATAGAGGAGAACTCTTTAGGCAAGTGGATGGGTTCTCCCCTTGGGGTCCTCTTTGCTTATATGTACATGGCCTATGTGGAGTAAGCTTTCAACCATCTACCTTCCCCTGGAGTATATGCCAGGTACATAGACGACATCTTCATCACCACAAAGTCCAACCAAGACGTCACCAGCCTAATTTCAGCCTTCCAGGACAATTCTCGTCTGGCCTTCACACACACACACATACACACACACACACACACACATATATATATATACACACACACACATATATACACATACACACAATATACACACACACACACACACACACACACACACAAACACACACACACACACATATATATATATATACATATATATATATATATACATATATATATATATATATATATATATTGAGACATCCTGACAGGCTGACGTAAGTGGAGTAGGAAGCACAGTAGTCTTAGTCGGAGTTTATTCCTAACTCAGACTAAGACTCCTGTGTTTCCTACTCAACTTACGTCATATATATATATATATATATATATATATATATATATATATATATATATATATATATATATATATAAATATAAGAGATAAGCTTAATTTGATAATTTAATATAGGAACCCCAGAACATCATCTCTAATCATGAAGAATAATTTGGCAGCACAAAAGGATAAATTAAAACAGAGCAATGTTGTGTACAAATATACTTGTAATTTTAACAAAGACGGTGCGCTTTGTACAGACGAGTATATCGGGTACACAACACAAACACTTTCACAAAGACTCATGTACCACATGCAGAACGGGGCAATAAAATCACACCTGACGAAATCCCACAAGAGCAACATATCAAGAGAACACCTAAACAAGAACACAATGATAATCGCCAGGAATGGTAATATAACAAAATTAAATGCATGGAGGTAGTGATGATAAGAAACTATATGCCACTTATTAACATACAACAAAGTATGTGCGGGACCCTAGAGTTGTATGAGTCACGAGTATCTCCCTAAATTCACTAATATATATATATATATATATATATATATGCACATATATAAATATATATATATATATATATATATATATATATATATATATATTGACAAATATAGAGGTGAGGTGGCAAAATGAAAAGTCCTATTTTTAGTCCACTGAGGAAGACCCTTGAGGTCGAAACGTCTGATTCTGAATAAATTCACTACTCTAGCCTTAACTTTTCATTTTGTCACCTCACCTATATATATATATATATGTATATATATATATATATGTATATATATATATATATATACATATATATATATATATATATATGTGTGTGTGTGTGTGTGTGTGTGTGTGTGTGTGTGCGTGTGTGTGTGTGTGTGTGTGTATGTGTGTGTGTGTGTATGTGTGTGTGTGTATGTATGTGTGTGTGTGTGTGTGTGTGTGTGTGTGCGCGCTTATTCGTGTTTGTATTTCCATGAGTGTGCGAGTGTCTGTGTCTGTTTGTGTATGTGTTTGAACATGGTCTTAGATCATGTGCTGGACTCGTGAACAACAGCTTTTACCCTCCCTGATGAGAGCTGAGATCTCAAAAATGGCGAGCCACAAAACTGATTCTAAATATCAAAAATAAATCATACGAAAATCGATTAAAACATATGAATCTGTTTTCCTAAAAAAAGCGTAGAGTCAGAGGTAACTTGACAGAAGTCTTTAAGATTCTATAAGGAATTGACAACATCAAAAGTGACAGTTTTCACACTGAATGAGAATCAGACAAGAAACAATGGTCTCAAACTGTCCGGAAATAGATTTAATTTGGAAGTGGACAGAAACAACTTCGCCAACCATGTAGTTAATGAATGGAATAAACTTCCTGCAGAGGCAGTGAAATGTAGTTCAGTTCGAAGCTTTAATAATCATTTAGATAAACACATAAGCAAGATACTGTAATGACTATCATTTATTTTACACTACTTTTTTTATTTGTTTTGTTATCATTTGTCCGTTTGTTTATTATTATTTACTTGATTCTCATTTATTATTAGTTATGTCAATTTCTTATCATTTACTATTTACCTGCTTGTTTATTATTTAACTATACCTATGGATTTATTTATGTATTTTATTTATTATTTGAATTATTATATTTTTCATTTATTATTAACATTATAGTTTTTATTCATTCATTTATCATTATTATGATTTTTTTTCGCATCCGACCTAGATATGGAGCAAAAGGTCTCCTGTCGGCATGCTCCGCCTTTGTAATCCTTTGTAATGTTGCTACCTTACACACACAGACACACACGCACATACACACTCAAACACATACATACAGACACGCACACACACACACGCATACATACACATCTCCTTGCCCACCAGAAGGAGGGGATTGAGGAGAAAGAGGAAGACGGTGGATGAGTGTATGAAAAGACGATTGCGTTAGGAATACATATATGGAATAGTCAAGAACTGATTTACCAATAGAGTGGTTAACGAATGGAATAAACTTAGTAATCATGCAGTGAGCTCTGAAACAACTGGTTGCTTTAAGAGAAGATTAGATCAATATAAGGATGGGGATGACAGGTGGTAATAGTCATAGAACTGCCTAGTATAGGCCTCATGGTCTCTTGCAGTCTCCTTCATTCTTATGTTCTATGGTCTTTCAGAGACTGTCCACAACTCCCCGGCCCCTTTATATACATACATACATATATATATATTTATATATATATATATATATATATATATATATATATATATATATATACTGTATATAAATGGACTCACACATTTTGAAATATTTCGTAATGTTATCGAATCTATTAGACCGGGTTATCATCAGCTGTGTCTGGAAAATATTGGCCATCAGTGTGAACATTTGCGAACACGCAGATGGACTAGACTAGACTAGGAAGGTGAAAAGACTAAAGTTTTATCTAATTTCAAACTGATGACCACCATTTTCTAAATTCAGCTGATAACGTGGACCAAAGGATTCGACAACAAAACGAAGAGTTTCAATGAGCACTTTTTCTGAGACACCCTGTATATACAGACCTCACAACCTAGACGGACAAATCTCTCCTAAGGGTGTCTTTTACTTTAGGCTCATCCTCCAAGGATATCCCAAAAAGCCTCGATGTTGATCTTCACATCAGGAAACCTGAAAGTCCTATTCATGTGCTCTTTACCTTCAGGATCATTTACCTTCATGTGGTCTGAACGTGGTGGTGAGGATTTTGCGCCATTAGGCACTAAGTAGCCCAAAGCCGTATCCTTGGGGTCTCTCGGGTCAGGTAACAGTCACAGCGTGCAATATGGTGACCATTAAATAGTTTATTAGAAAAATTCTATTAATAAGGGGGGAAGGGAGGAGAGGAGAAGAGGGGAGGGGGGAGGGGGAGAGGGCGAGGGGATGTTATACAGTACCAAAACCACCCTTTCCTGTGATCAAAGTGTCCGAGTTTGAACCACGCGGTTGTGTGTGAACGTTTCCAATGAATTACACTGTAATCAAACCACCGCGGTTGATACACCTACGTGTACCTACCAAGTCAAACACCTTCTCGAAGTCCACGAACAGAACCCGTCAATGTTTGCACACCGGAACGGGAGGAGATCCCGAAGAACCAAGATCCGGTGTAGCCGCGGACTTCCCGGGCACGAATCCAGACGATTCCGGAACCCGTTTGGCTCGTAGATAACCTTGTATTCTCCTAACGAGCACCAAATTCTGGGTGACAAGGCACCAATACCTCTACCATTCCCCCTCCCACCCACAATTCCCTACACAAAACTGGACTATTAACCAAACTATATAGCCGAGAGGGTTAGAGTGTCGCTTCTTGTGGTGGAGGTCGAGGTGACGGCAGTTCAAACCCTACCACCAGCGAGTTGGACCAAGGGCATAGTTAATCAAATTCCACGTTACAAAGTCCTCTGTAAGGGGCACCATCCCAGCTCTCCGATAGGAGTTTAGGAGAAGCGGAGGAGGAGGAGAAAGAGGAGGAGGAGGAGGAAGAGAAGGAGGTAGGGGAGGAAGCCAAAGAGGAGTACAAATAAAAAAAAAAGGAAGAGGAATAAGATAAAGACAAGAAAATGCAGGACCAAGAGGAGGAGGCTGACGAGGATAAGAAGTTTAAGAGATGGAGGAGGAGGAGGAGGAGGAGGAGGAGGAGGAATAGAAAATGGAGGAAGAGGAGGAAATGGAGGAATATTAGGAGGAAAGGAAGGTGACGGAGGTATAGGAAAGGGGGAAGATGAGGACGAAGAGAACGAGGAGGAAAAGGAGGAAGAGAAGGATTAGAAGGAAGAACAACAGAAGAATAGAAATAAATAGGAAAGCAGAAGTGAGAGATGAAGAAGGAGACGAAGAAGAAATAAAAACAACCGTAAACTAGGTGGTGGAAGATAAGGAGAAAGAAGAGGTGAAGGAGGAGACGGAGGAGGAAGAGGAGAAGGAAGAGGAGGAAGAGTTGAAGGAGCAGGGAGGAGGAGGAACTGGGAGGAGTAGGAAGAGGAGGACAGAGGAGGAGGAGTACGAGAAGGATTGGACAAGAATGAGGACGGAAGAAGACGTGCGGAAGAAGAAGAAACAGAAGAAGAAAAATGAGAGAAGGATGTACATACGTAGGAAGATAGAATGGCGAAGTGTGAACAATGTATACGAGAGAAAGGAAGAGAGAAAGAGAGACAAGAGAGAGAGCAGCTCGAGAGCGGACGAAGAACACGAAGAACAAGAGACATAATAACAAGAACAACAAGGAGAGGAGGAAGACGAAGAACACGAAGAAACAGAAAGGGGAGAAAGAGAAAAGGAAGAAGAAAGGAAAGAAGTAAAATGGAAGGAATAAGGAACGGAGGAGGAATAAAGAAGAAATAAAAGGAAGAGGAGAAAGAGGAAGAGAAGAAAAAGACAGAGGAGGAAGAGAAGGAAAGGGAAGAGAAGGAAAAGGAGGAGGAAGAGAAGGAAAAGGAGGAGGAGGAGGAAAAGGAGGAGGAGAAGGAAAAGGAGGAGAAGAAGGAAAAGGAGAAGGACGAGGAGAAGGAAAAGAAGGAGGAGGAGGAGGAGAAATAAAAAGAGTGAGGAAAAGGAGTAGGAGGTGGAGAAGGAAAATAAACAGAAGTAGAAGGAAAAGGAGGAGGAATAGAAAGAAGAAGAGGAGAAGGAAGAGGAGGAGGAGGAGGATGGAGATTAAAGGCGATGGTTATAATAATGACAATGCTGACGAAGACGACTAAGACGACGGATCTGAATACAAAAACAAAAAATATGGACGGATAAGAGATAAGAGGGATAACAGAGGCAAGATGGATAACAGACAAGGAGAGGGCGAGAACGAAAACGAGCCAAGACACAGAGGAAGATTACGAGCTCAGGAGAAGAAGGAAGAGGAGGAGGAGGAGGAGAGGAGGAGGAGAAGGAGGAGAATGAAGAGGAGGTGGTGCAGCAAGGGTATGCATATATATATGTGTCTACATGCATGGTGACATGTGCGTGCATGTGTGTACACCTGTGTATACATGCGCGTACACATATATGTGAACACGTGTATGTAGTCGACGTGTGTATGTACATGCATTCGTACAGACGGGTGTACAAGTGTATGTACATGTATGTATACACGTGTAAGCACAGATGTGTGTGCATAAATATGAACATTTCTACACGTGTACACGTGGGTATGTATACATGTATGTGTACATGTGTCTGTGCGTACATGTGTACGGAGACTCCTCTTCCATTGAGAATGAATACTGATCACACCATTCTGTTTCCCTTCCTAGCCTCTCCACAACTTCCCCTTTCCGACGCGGTAGTCCCCAAGGATAGAAGCGCTGGATATGACTGACAAATCACTCCCCTGAGACCTAGTGACACGCGGGGGGGGGGGGCAGGGGTGCCGATTTGGGTAGCAGCTAAGCGCTTCCTGGCGTAAGAGCTTGGCTTTGTCTCCTCCGAATTGTAATTAGTCATTACCGTGGCGACGCGACGCGGCGCTGGATTGGCGTCCCTCCTCCTTCGTGCGTTCGTCCATTATCGGCGAAGGAAAAGATGAAGACGAAGACGATGACTAAGACGAAGACGAAGACAAAGACGTAGAACAAGACGAAGAAGAAGAAGAAGAAGAACAACAACAACAACAACAACAACAAGACGAACAAGAAGAAGGAGACAAAAAAGAAGATGAAAAAGAACAAGACGAAGAAGAATAAGACGAAGAAGACGAAGAAGAAAAAGAAGATGACGAGGAATAAGACGAAGCAGAATAAGACGTAGAAGAAGAAGACGAAGAAGAAGAAAAAAAAGAAGAAAACGAGGAAGAAGAAGAAGACGAAGAAGAGGAAGGCGAAGTGGAATACGAAGAACACGAAGAAAGAGAAGACGAAGAAGAGGAAGAAGAAAAACAGGGAGAAGACGAAGGCGAAAGCGAAGACGAGGACGAAGAAGACGAAGAGGAAGAAGAAGAAGAAGAAGAAAGTTAAAACATCGAGGGGAGCCAGATGAAAGAGGGAGAGTGTAAAAGAGGGCAGCAATATGAGGCTGGAAGGAATAACAAAAGAAAACAAAAAAGGAAACCAAAGTATGACAAGAGGTGGATGGAGGGGAGGAGGAGGAGGAGGAGGAGGAGGAGGAGGAGGGATGGAGATGGAGAAGGGGTGGAGGAGCAGTAGGTGGAAGACGGGGTGGAAGGGGGATGACGAGGGGACGAGGAGGAGGGGAGAAGGAGAAGGGGAGGAGGAGGAGGGGAGGAGGAGGAGGAGGAGGAGGGGAGGAGGAAGAGGAGGAGGAGTAAGCGGGGCGAGGAGTAAAAGGGAGGAGATGTACGAGTTGAGAAGGAGAAGTGAGAGGAATAAGAGAAGTTGGAGGAGGAAGGGGAGGAAGAAGTGGGGATGAGGAAGATCGGAGGAGAGGAGAGGTAAGGATGAAGAGGTTGAAGAAAACGAGGACGAAGAGGAGAAGAATAGATGAACAAGGGTAAATGAAGGGGAAAGTACGAGGGAAGGAGGGGAAGAGAGTAAGGTAAAGAGGGAAGGGAAAGAGGGGAGGGGAAGGAGGGGAGGGGAAGGAGGGGAGGGGAAGGAGAGGAGGGGAAGGAGAGGAGGGGAAGAAGAGGAGGGGAAGGAGAGGAGGGGAAGAAGAGGAGGGGAAAGGAAGGAGAGGAGAGGGGGAGGAGGGGAGGAGTAGGTTATGGAGGAATTGGGAAGGGGAAGAGTAGAGTAGAGGGGGAGTAGGGTATGGGAAAGGATGAGTAAGAAGGGAAAGAAAAGGAAGAAAAGGGGAGGAGAAGGAGGAGGAGGAGAAGGAGGAGGAGGAGGAGGAGGAGGAGGAGGAGGAGGAGGAGAAGGAGGGTGAGGAGGAGGAGGAGGAGGAAGAAAAACCGGAGGAGGGAGAACCCTGAAAATATGAGGACGAAAGAGAGAGAAAGAGAGAGAGAGAGAGAAGAAACACACCACGTACAGTCTCACTCATAAATTCGTTGCTGCTGCATTTTATGCTGATTTTCAAAGCAAGAAAACAGAATATGCTGTGAGGACAGTGATCTAGAAAAAAATGCTTAACATTACTTAGCATCAGACGTGACATTCCCTAACTGAAATCCATGTTGTTCATAGACTTTTGAACAACCATTTTACTACATCAAGGGGAACTTTTGAAACACACTGTACATCCACAAAGAGGAGGGAGAACAGAAAAATCGAAAAATTGATGTGATCGATAGAAAAAAGGAAGAGTTGGTAAGGAGGCGGAAGAGGGAGGCGAGGAGAAGTAAGAGGAGGAAAGTAGAAGAGGAAGAGGAAGAAGAAGAGGAAGAAGAGGAAGAAGAGGAAGAGGAATTAGGATGGAGGGTGATGAGGAGAGGTAGGAGGACGAAGGACTGGCAGCAGGTCATAAAGAGGGGGAGGAAGAGGAAGAGGAGGAGGAAGAGGAAGAAGAAGGAGAGGAAGGAAGAAGATGAGGAGAAGTAGGAGTATGAAGACAAAGGGACAAGGAATGAAATGGAAATGTCCAATAAGAAAAAAAAAAATTGAATTGATTCGAGATCAGTTTTGTGTCGTTAGTTAGATCTGGTGGTTCGGAACCTAGTGTTGTTAGAGCAAATTCTAGTGGTCTAAGGCTCATTTCACACGTATCGACTTTTCGCCGTGCGCCGTCCACGAAACGACGTCGTGCACTTAAATAACCATGGGTGTCTATGGACACTTTCATACGTGGTCGTGGTCATGACGTATAAAAGGGTTCTATAGACAACCATGGATATGTGAGAACACGGCGTCGTGTCGTGGATGGCGCATGGCGAAAAGTC
The DNA here is from genome assembly GCF_046742065.1 of Oratosquilla oratoria. Taxonomy (NCBI): domain Eukaryota; kingdom Metazoa; phylum Arthropoda; class Malacostraca; order Stomatopoda; family Squillidae; genus Oratosquilla; species Oratosquilla oratoria. The sequence continues at coordinate 25,193,499 of NC_134810.1, forward strand.
GATACGTGTGAAATGAGCCTTAATGGTCCAAACTAAGAGCCATGTGTTGTTACGTCACACTCTTAGTGGTCTTAGCGATTCGCAACTCGTAATTTTCATGGCAGAAGGACAATATACTCTTTAAGTTATACCATTGGGCTTGGATGGAAGTATTCTTGTTGTTATGGACTGCTATTGACCAGTGCTTCTATCCTCGTGAACAGACGAGGGCTGCTGTCGTACGCTTGGATGTAAGGTCGGTGTCAGACTCTCCGGCGCCGTCGTCGTTGTGCCTCGTTGTTGTCTGTAGCAAAGTCTCACTTATGAGTCATTAGACCCAAAATATTATGATAGTACGTATTTTAACCAGCGGGAGATGGTGTTCGTCCTTATATCAAGTTTTGTCTATCGCCAGGTGATTTTATTAAGCAAATTGAACTTTCCCATCATCTGGACGCATCCGGCATCACCGCATAGTGGAACACCGATATAACAGCCAAGGTTATGGGATAGTTCGAAGAGCAAGGTACTAATCTTGTATAGCGTAAATTATCGAAGTGTCATGTAGCTAGGCAGATATGGCAGGCAACATATGGTCATGCAACGTTACCTCACAGACACAACCTGTTCAGACCAAATTCATCACAAGGTAGAATGTGTCACATTACAACATAGCACATGTACATCACATGGGATCACGTGAGACGCGATATCATGTGATATAACCCGCAGGCAAGGAGCCTGGCGATGGCTACCTGGTTTGAGGCATTTAGGAAAAATCGAAGGGAATAATAGATGGTCATATGTAAGGTACATCGGTTAGTGTTTAGTGTTGCGCAATTGGAGACGCGTATTGCATTAATTAACGGAAACCAGACCAGTTTTCTTAACCGGTAGTGACCTGATCTGACCTGATCTGACCTGACCTGATCAAAGGTTGGGGCGTTCCTTGTCAACGAGTCGGGTCGACAGAATAATCAATTGAAGAGTGGCCTTCAGATAATGCAATGGTTGAATGTATATGTGGATAAGTACATGCATACATATGCAAACACACGCGCGCACACACGCACACACACACACACAGACACACACACACACACACACACACACACACACACACACACACACACACACACACACACACACACACACACAACATTACCCATAGATCGGTCATACGAGCTCTGAGCTCTCTTCCGTGAGGGAAATAGCTGTCGATCACAAGTCCAGCACGTGATCCAAAGACCAAGGTGAATACATACGAACACACAAACACACACACACACACACACACACACACACACACACACACACACACACACTGCGATGGCGCAGTGGTAGTTCCCGGCCGCCACTACGGCGGTCCGGGTTCGAGTCCCGCCCAGGACTGAAATAATTTTAGTATCGTTGCGCTGCGAATCGTTGCTTCGACTCTTGTGGGCGGGGAGTTGGGTGTGTGTGTGTGCGTGTAAGGTCACATCATTACCCATAGATCGGTCATATATGAGCTCTGAGCTCTCTTTTGGGAGGGAAATAGCTGTCGATCACGAGTCCAACACGTGATCCAAGACCATGATGAATCACACAATTCGTATCCACCAGAGTTGGAGTTGGGGCTTGCAGCGCAGCGATGCTGAATTTTCATCCCCGGGTGGGACTCGAACTCATATCGCTGGATGAGCGGTCGAGCGAGGTGCCACCACACCGTCGAAACGTGTGTGTGTGTGTGTGTGTGTGTGTGTGTGTGTGTGTGTGTGTGTGTGTGTGTGTGTGTGTGTGTGTGTGTGTGTGTGTGTGTGTGTGCGTGTGTGTGTGCGTTTGTGACAGTGAGAACATTGACTAACATGTTTGCAGGAGAAGAGTTTGAGCCGTGAAGTCTCAGCCGCGGAAAGAAACTCGACTCAAGCCGAAGACGCTGAAGGGCAAACAAGCGGACAACCGACCGTGCGGAGAAGAGAGGTAGAGGGAGAGAGAGAGGGAGAGAGAGGTAGAGAGAGAGAGAAAGAGAGAGAGAGAGAGAGAGAGAGAGAGAGAGAGAGAGAGAGAGAGAGAGAGAGACAGATCAAGACAAAAGTGAGCGAGATATAAAGAGAGCGAAGAGAGAGAGAGAGAGAGAGAGAGAGAGAGAGAGAGAGAGAGAGAGAGAGAGAGAGAGAGACAGACAGAGCGACAGATCTAGAAAAAAGTGAGCGAGATAGAAAGAGAGCGATAGAAGAGAGCGACAGAGAGAGAAATAGAGCGAGTCGGAACGAGAAAGCTAGAGAGCAAGAGTGAGAAGGAAAAAGAGAGAGCAAGAGTGAGAAGGAAAAAGAGAGAGCAAGAGAGCGCGAAAGAGTGAGTGATTGAAACGGAGTAAGAAATGAGACCGTGAGAGCATCGCAAAAGGAGAGAAAGAAACGAGAAAAAGAGAAAAACGAAAAAAAGAATATCTAGAAGAAAGAAGGAAGCAGAGAGAGAGAGAGAGAGAGACGAAGGAAAATATGGAAGCGTGGATGAAAATATGAAGAAGAAGAAGAAGAAGAAGGAGAAGGAGGGAGATACAGACGAAGAGGAAAAGAAATTGTAAAGGCAGTGAACGAACGGCAAGAAATGAAGAACGCAAGGAGAAGACAGAAGCGTGAGGAGGGGGAGAGAAGAGGAATAAGGAAGACGAAGACGAAGACGAATAAGAAGGAGAAGGAAGACAAGCACAAAGAAGAGGTGAAGAAGGAAGAGAAGGAGGACAGATGAATAAGAATTAGGTGGAATGCGATAGAATATGCAATAAGCGAAGAGGGGAAGAAGAGGGACGAAGAAAGAAAGGGGGAAGAGGGGAAGGGTGCAAGAAGGGGAACAAGAAGGAAAGTAAGAAATGGATGGATGGCTGGGGGGAGGGGAGGGGAGGAGAGGAGGAAGAAGGGCGCAAGGAAATAGAAGAAGAAGAAGGAGAAGCAGGAGAAAGAGAAGAAAGAGAGAAGGAGAACACGAGAGTGCGAGAGGTCGAGCAAGAGAGAACGAGAGAGAACGAGAGAGAGAACAAGAGTGAGAGCCCAAGAGAACGAGAGAGAGAGAGAACGAGAGAAAGAGAGAGAACGAGAGAAAGAGAGAGAACGAGAGTGAGAGAACGAGGAAGAACGAGAACGAGAGAGAGAACAATACATAGAACGAGAGAGAACGAGTGAAAGAACAAAGAGAGAAATAGATAAGTATATAGAGATTGATTTAGTTATCATTGGCTGCAGGTTACTGCGTTTCTATCCATAAGGACAATCCCGCGCCGCGCCGCAGCCTTACGTCATCTTGTATTGCGTAAGTTGGTTTAGTGAGACGAGAATATTTATATTTTGTTTAATAGTTCTTTTTTCTGCACGAAACTATGGACAGATGGTAGACAGAGGTATTGATGTTTTATCCCCTAAGATTTGGTGTGCAGTCAAAGCTGTTTGAGGGGGTAGATGACAAGGTAGATTGTTGTCGCTGGGTGTTGTGCAACTCGAAGATTCCAGTAGAATGTGTGATGTCGTGAGGGGAGTTTTACATTACCCAGTGGGAAGGTACTTTCCTGTCTTTAGGTGGCCATGTGTGGAACGGAATGTCCAGTTCTTAGGCTCATTTCACACGTATCGACTTTTCGTCGTGCACCGTCCTCGACACGACGTCGTGTTCACAAATAACCATGGGTATTTATGGACGCTATTACACGTGGTCGTCGCCGTGTGAAGGCTTCCATAGGCACCCATGGTTATTTGAAAACACGACGTCGTGTCGTGGACGGCGCACGGCTAACAGTCGATCCGTATGAAAGGAGCCTTTGGCGGACAGGTGCCGTTTCATAACATCGATTATGTTAATGTGAGGACAACCATGAATGTACAGTCACGAACAAAAGTTCTGACCCACCCAGAATTTTTAACCAGAGCTGGGCGCGTTCCTCGATGCGTTCCGCTTTAGTTTGGCCGCGGTTAGCGCTCCCAAGCTATTAAAGCTTAAGAGACATGTTCATACCGAAATAAAAGTCCGGTAAGCCACATGCTATACCGAAGAAAAATTCCGTAGGCCACATCAGAAAGGTAGGCTACATACTATACCGGCACCTATATTGCTCTAATAGTTTGGGAGCGCTAACCTCGCCCAAACTAAAGCGGAACGCACCGAGGAACGCATATAGGAACGCACAGAGGAACGCATATAATAACGCACCGAGGAACGCACAGAGGAACGCGCCCAGCTGTTTTTTACAACACAAAATTTAGATTCTTTGTCTGACAAATTCCTTTTTTTTTTTTTTTTTTTTTTCCAAGAAAATGACCTGACTGTAAGCCAAACACTACATAGGAAAATATATCACGTGATTAACAAAAATAATTCCGTATTGACGTTGTGAGAACTGTAGCGTGGGTCAAGGCTGTACGTGTGGGGCTGACTGCTAATAGGTGGTTTGTTGTGAGTTGATCCAGACATCTTTACCACGTGTTTAGCATTGATGACCGGAGTACTGGGAAATTGTCTGTTACCGGCAGTGGATTGTAGTCATCGAAAAGGAGGGGTGGATACTGAATTAGAGAGAGAGAGAGAGAGAGAGAGAGAGAGAGAGAGAGAGAGAGAGAGAGAGAGAGAGAGAGAGGAAGAGAGAAAAACAGGGTGACAAAGAGAAACAGGGAGTGCCTGGAGGAGAGGCAGAGCGAGAGATAGATAGAAACAGAGATAGACAGACAGAAATATAGAGAGACAGAAAGACAGGGAGGTAGAGACAGAGACAGAGAAACAGATAGAAACAGAAATAGAGACAAAGAGACAAAAATAAAGACAGAGAGACAGAGACAGAGGGGCAGATAGAGAGACACAGAAATGAAAATATAAAAAGACAGAGAGACAAAATGAGACAGTGACAAAATCATGGAGACAGAGAGACCTCGAGGCCACGAGACGACGTGGGAAAGGTTGGTCAAGAAGGAAAGGCCAAGAGGGAAGGGTGGATCGGGGGAGAGGGGGAGGGGGAGAGGGGGAGGGGGAAAGGGGAGAGGGGGGAGGGGGAGAGAGTGGGGGAGGGAGAGGGGGAAAGGGGAGAGGGGGGAGGGGGAGAGAGTGGGGGAGGGAGAGGGGGAGAGAGAGGGGGAGGGGGAGAGAGAGGGGGAGGGGGAGGGGGAGAGAGAGAGGGGAGAGGAGGAGGGGGAGAGAGAGGGGGGAGGGGGAGAGAGAGAGGGGAGAGGAGGAGGGGGAGGGGGAGAGGGGAAGGGGAACGGGGGGAGGTAATTGGAAGAAAGGGAGAAGACGGTACCAGGGAGATAAGGCGCGAAGGCGGTAAGGAGAGGAAGAGGGAAAGGCGGTAAGAGAAGAATGAGGAAGGAAAAAAGATGAAGGAGGAAAATAAGGAAGAGAAGAAACGATGACGAAAAGAAGAGGAAGACAAAGAAGAGGAAGAATTATGATAATGTAAAAAAAGAGGTGGAAGACCGAGACGGGGATGACGGAGAAGACGAAGAAGACAAAGAAAACGAAGAGGAGGAAAAAGGCAAAGATGACGAAGATGGCGAAGGCGAAGACGAAAGCAAAGAAGAAGCAAAGTAGAGGAAGAAGAAGAAGAAGAAGAAGAGGAAGAAAAAGACGAAGAAGAAGAGGAAGAAAACGAAGGCAAAAAAGACGAAATCGAAGAAGCAAAGAAGAACAAAAAAACGAAGAAGAAAACGAACAAGAAGACGAAGAAGGCGAAGAAGAAGCAAAGAAGAAGACGAAGAAGAGGAAGAAGAAAAAGAAGAAGAAGTGGAAGAAGACGAAGGCGAAGAAGAAAAATGATAGAATGAAGAAAAAGAAGAACGAGAGAACGAAGAAGTCGAAGTAGGAGAACAATAAGAGGACGCAGATGAAGACAAAGAAGAGGAACTAGAGGACAAAGAAGAGGAACTAGAGGACAAAAAAGAAGACGGCAACAACGAAGAAGAAACAGATAAAGACGAAGTAGACTACAAAGAGGAAGGCGAAGTAGAAGAAGAGGAACCAGAGGAAGAAGAAGAAGAGGATGTTGAAGAACTAGAAGAAGACGAATCGAATGAGGAAGAAGAACTAACAAGAGACGGAAGGGGAGGTACAGATACGTAGTGTTAAAGGGCCATTTACACGCTCAAGCGGTTTGTCAAACCCGGTTTGTCAAACAAGTGTTTGAAGTGACGTTTGACCGTGTGAATGGGGGTATTTGGTTGTCAAACACGTTTGTCAAACGTGTTTGACACTCCAAATACCCCATTCACACGGGCAAACATCGCTTCAAACACTTGTTTGATAAACCGGGTTCAACAAACCGCTTGACTGTGTGTGTCAATGGCCATTTAAACAGTAAATAATTGACAGAGGTACAATCGTAGGGGCTAAAAATAAACTGAGAGACAGATGGACAAAAACAGGAAGGCAGACGGAAAACAGGAAATTTTTTATATACCAAAAGATATAGGCAAACTGATTGACAGGCAGACAAGTAGACAAAAATACAGAGTAAAGAGAAAAAGAGCAAGAGAGAGCAAGTGAGCAAGAGAAACCAAGAGACTAAGAGAGTAATAGAGAACAAGAGAGTAAGAAAGAGCATGAGAGTAAGAGAAAACAGGCAAGTAAGAGAGAACAAGAGATTAAGAGAGAACAAGAGAGTAAGAGAGGGCAAGAGAATAAAAGAGAGCAAGAGAGAGAAAGAAAGCATGAGAAAGCAAAAGAGATAGCATGAGAAAGCAAGCGAGATAGAAAACATAAAAAAACAAGAGAGTAAGAGAGAGATCAAAGGAGTAAGAAAGCAAGAGAATAAGAGAAAGTTAGAGAGAGCAAGAGCTTAAGAGAGCAATAGAGTAAGAGAGAGAGTGAAAAAGAGAATGAATAAATTGAGAGGGAGAGAAAGGGAGAGTGAGCGAGTAAGAGACAGATAGAGAGATAGAGTAAAAGACAGATTGATAGAGATAGAATAAGTGATAGGTAGATAGAGACAGATAGATACATAGATATTTTTATAGAGATAGATATAGAGGGAGAGAGAGAGAGAGAGAGAGAGAGAGAGAGAGAGAGAGAGAGAGACGATAGATAGAGATAGATAGGGAGAGAGCGATAGAGAGAGAGAGCGATAGATAGAGAGATAGTTAGATAGAGAGAGCGATAGATAGAGAGATAGATGGATAGATAGAGAGAAGGGAGAGAGAGAGGAGGGGAGGGAGAGAGAGGGAGAGAGAGGGAGAGAAAGTGAGTGAATGAGGGGGAGATACAGCATGTGCAGGTTCGGAAATAAAAGACAAAACGAAGAACAGCTAAGAGAAGAAGACGAAGAAGAAGAAGGAGAAGAAGAAGATAACAGGGAAGAAGGGAAGACGACGTGGAGCGCGAGGGGGAGAAGAAGAGGAAAAGAAAAGAAAGAGATTGAGTTAAACAAACAAAATAAGAAACAAAGAAAGGATGGAAGAAGCGACGTAGACAAGAAAAATGTTAGATAGCGGAACTGGGCAGACAACAACCAGATAAAAGTTGGAGGAAGGGAAATAGAGGATAAGAGGAAATGGAAAGAAAATAGGAGAACCAACGAGCACGGGCGGGAATACATAACAACACAGAAGGGAAGAATTAAGAAAGAGGAGGAAAAGAGATCCACCGACGACCAAGAAGAAGAAGAAGAAGATGATGGCCAGGAACTGGATAACGGCCGGGACTCAGGAGGACTGGGTGGGAAGGAGGAAGGAGGAAGAAGGAAGAGGAAGGAGGGTGGAGGAAGAAGGAGGATGGAGGGTGGATGGAGGAAGGGGGAGGGGGGGAAGGGGAGGACCGGGTGGGAAGGAGGAAGGGTGGAGGAAGGAGGAGGGAGGGTGGAGGAAGAAGGAGGAGGGAAGGTGGATGTAGGAAGGGGGAGGGGGGAAGGAGGGGACCGGGTGGGAAAGAGGAAGGAGGAGGAGGAGGAAGGGTGGAGGAAGGAGGAGGGAGGGTGGAGGAAGAAGGAGGGAGGGTGGATGTAGGAAGGGGGGAGGGGGGAAGGGGAGGACCGGGTGGGAAGGAGGAAGGAGGAGGAGGAGGAGGAAGGGTGGAGGAAGGAGGAGGGAGGATGGAGGAAGAAGGAGGAGGGAGGGTGGATGTAGGAAGGGGGAAGGGGAGGACTAGGTGGGAAGGAGGAAAGAGGAGGAGGAGGAAGGGTGAAGGAAGGGTGGAGGAAAAAGGAGGAGGGAGGGTGGAGGATGGGGGAAGGGGGAGGAGGGGAGGTAATGTGGAAGGTAGAGGGGAGAGAAAGGGGGAGGGGGTTGAGGAAGAGAGAGAGAAAAGGTTGAGGGAGAAAAGGGAGGGAGGGTGGGAGGAAGGGGGAGAGTGGGAGGATGGGAGAAAGGAGGAGAGAAAGGGGAGGGAGCGTGGGAGGAAGGGAGAGAAAGGGAAGAGAGGGAGAAAAGGGGGATAGAAAGAAAGGAAGGGTGGGAGGAACGAAGGCAGAGAAAGGGAAGAGAGGGAGAAAAGTGAGAGGGAGAGAAGGGAGGGGTGGAGGGAAGGAGGGAGATAAGGAGGGACGAAAGGGAGGAGTAAAGGAAGGAGGAAGACTAAGTGGAAGGAAGGGAGGAATGGAAGAGGGAAGAGGAAGTGGGAGTGAGGAAGAGAGGGTGGGAGAGAAAGAAGAGAGTGAGTGGGGGAAGGGAGAGAATTAAGGAGGAACGAGTTGGCTGAAAAAGAGTAGGAGAAAAAGAGAACGAGTGAGAGCAAGAGTGAAAGTGAGTGCGAGAGAATGAGAGTGGTTGAGATTGAGTGAGAGAATGAGTGGTTGAGATTGAGTGAGAGAATGAGTAAGAGGGAGTCTTCAGCCTGGTTTTAACTGACTTACTTTATTATACATTTAGACTAGTGTATTCGTATTCTTCATCTTCCGGCACTGTTACATTCTTTCACTTTCTATGTCATTTTCCTGGCACCCAGTTGGTGGAAGGTGAGGAGCGTACGCCAGGAGACGCTGAATAGCTGTGGTCGAAACTGTCACCTTTACTCCATGCACTTAATGTATTATAGGAGCAGGTAACGAACAGCCACTAATGGGAATCGGATAGGAGTGCGGGATTCGAACCGATAACTCGGCGAATGCGAGACCAATCACATGATTAGGTAACCAGAGCGATAGACATTCGTTAACTGAATCAAAATTTCTTGAAGAGCGCTTTTGAGTCACAGAAAATCTCCCAATTTCCTTCTGTCTGAAGAAAAACTATTCCAATTTAGTGATGAGCTTATTGGCCTTCTAAGGGTCAATATTCAAAAATCCACTAAACACATATTTACTTTATTCTGGTTAGTTGCATTCTCTTTTACTGTTTGCTCTGGTGGCGTAATCGGAAGCGTACGGGTCACGCATCTTCCTAATCCCGGGTTCGAATCCCGCAGTCCTCTTGGACTCCCAGCAGTGACTGCTAATGACCTGCCCAACAGTCTAAGCGCATAATGGGCCAAAGGTGACGGCTTTTGGCGGCAGCTACTCAGCGTCTCCTGGCGTAGTCTCCTAGCCTCGCTACTTCCTGGGAGAGGCATCCGTACGCATATGTACGTACGCTCATGGGCCAGCGTGTCCATTTAACATGCACACAAGTGACGTAATCGGGAGCGTACTGGTTTCGCATTCTATTATTTTGGGAGTTCGAATCCCGCACTCCACTTCGATTCCCAGCAGTGACTGCTACCGATCCCAACAGTTCCAAAAGCACATAGGGCAGATACGCGCCTCCTGGCGTAGGCGCCTCACCGTATACGTTCTTACCATACAAACAGTAGGGTCCTGTTCACACTAGTGATTTGAACCGCGCGGAGACCGCGGCGGTACCGCAAAGTCAAGGAAAACTGCGCGGTTTTGTGTAATTGAACCACCGAGGCTGAAACCTCAGCGGTTGAAACCGCTAGTGTGAGCAGGGCCTAAGACTTCCAGGCAAATGTCGATATAACAAGCAAACTTACCTTACACAGTATCTGGGAGAGTCTTGGGACGACCACAAAAATGCCCAGGCGGTGGAGCCATGAACAAACCTTACCTGGAAGAACAAGAACACATTTAAGAACACTACTCATATAGGATAGTTCGAATTGCCCACGTGAATACAATCGTCTCGCGTCAGCCACGATAAATTCTATTAAAATAAATGATGATGATGATGATGATGATGATGATGATGAACATGATGATGATGAACATGATGATGATGAACATGATGATGATGAACATGATGATGATGATGATGAGGTTGATATGGTTTAACGTCACAAACTCCCTCCTATCGGGAGGCAAGGACGTCGCCCCTTACACATGACTTTGACTTTGTAGCGTGGAATTTGATGAACCATGCCCTTGGTTCAACTTCGCAGGGATCGAATCGCCATTCCGCCATTCCCTCGTCTTTCCCCGAAGATATGTAATAATGATAAATAAAACACACACACACACACACACACACACACACACACACACACACACACACACACACACACACACACACACACACACGGCTTGGCGGTGCAATGGTGCACAGCTTTCGACCGCTAATTCAGCGATCCGAGTTCGAGTCCCACCTAGAACTGAAAATTTCAGCACCGCTACACTGGGAGCCAGCACTTCATCTCTGGTGAGCATGGAGGTGTGTATGTGTGTGTGTGTGTGTGTGTGTGTGTGTGTGTGTGTGTGTGTGTGTGTGTGTGTATAGTCACATAATTACCCATAGATCGTGAGTCCAACATGTGGTCCAAGATTGTGGTGAATCACAGAATCACAGGTGCAAAAGTAAGAGTAAAAGGATCATCTCGCATTCAATATTCATTAAAAATGATAGTATTGTCAATACTTCACTCAATCACCAGCCTCCCTCCCACGTTTTCAATACCAACTTAGATATCCTTCTAGACAATAAGGTAACAACCCGAGAAAGTCTTTATTCTAGAAAATAATTGAAATATTCTCGTTGGGTATTTACTGTCCATTGAAACCTCACTAAGAAAACAAGCCTTGGGGAGGGAAGGAATAATAATAAAAAAAGGTTAATCAGAGGGAAAGAACTGGACAAAAGAGTACTGCAAACAGAAAGAAGAAAAAATCAAGAAGCTGAGAGGGTCAAGGAAGAAGAAGATGAAGAGGAAGAAGAAGAGGACGAAAAAAAGCGGGGGAGGGGGAGGGGGGAGGTGGAAGGTGGGAGGTAGGTCCTCAGTAGGGCCTTGCAATGTGGTAAGCTTCTGGTACAGGGCATCTGGAAGAAGGGTGATAGAGAAATGACGGATGAAGCAAAAAGGGGAAGAAGTCTGCAAAAAAAAAAAAAAAAAAAAAGTTAAGAAATATGATGCAAACGACCAAAGGACGTACGTTGAGGTAAGGAGGCGAATATGAGGAAGGAAGGAAGGAAGGAAGGCGAGGAGCCTACGCCAGGAGGCGCTGAGTGAGTTATTGCGGCTCCATCATACTGATGAGGTTCCATCACTGAAATCTCGCGAAACTAATGCCAACTCCTCTCGAGGTTCGAACCTAGGTCACCCGTATTCGAGTCAGGAAAGCTTCCCATTGGTCCACGCAGGTGCTTGCGAGGGGAGAATGGAAAAAAAAAATTAACGATGTAGGGTGAAGATATTCTTGCGTAGATGGCTAAGTCAGGAGGAAGAGGAAGAGGAGGAAGAGGAGGAGGAAGAGGAGGAGGAGAAGGAGGAGGAGGAAGGAAGGGCGCTGTGGCGACGGAGTTGGCACGTGGCAGTAAAGGCTGACAAAGGGGGGAAGGGTCATGATAGATGAGTTGCCGAGGATCTTCAAGAGACGCAGAAGACGAAGAGGGGGGAGGGGGAGTTGGTGGAACGGCTGGGGGTGGTGGGGGGGGGGAAGGAGAAGAGCACCGGGACCAGGTACCAAAGGAGATTTTGTGCGCGTGGTGGTGCCCATACATAGCAGAGTGGGAAAAAGGGGGAAAGATGGATGTGTCAAGCACGATCTAGTTCCCGACCGAGGGGTGGTTGTAGAGGGATGCCTCTTTCATCCCCCCCTACTTCTCCTTGCCCCCCCCACCTTCATGCTTCCACCCCTTCCCCCTCCCCTCCCACCTTCTGCCTCTCCTCGGTCGAAGAGCCATGACGTCCTCGAAGAAGAAGAGTTCTTGTGAGGGAGATTCAGAAGCAGGACGAGGGACAACGGGACACATTCGAGGACGAGAAGGGAGGGGACATTCACTCATTCACTCTTGCTTTCTTAATATCTCTCTCTCGCCCTCTCTTTCTGTCCCTCTCTCTTTCTTTTGCACACATGCACACACACACACATACACGCACGCACACACACACATACACACGCGCGCGCACACACAAATTTTATGCACATCCAAAACACACACACACACACACACACACACAGACACACACACACACACACACATTATTGCATGCACATTCAAGACACACACACACACACACACACACACACACACACACACACACACACACACACACACACACACACAAAGAACAAGCAATTACACAGGCAGAGGACAAGTTGTCTCCACAAGCGTGGAAACAGAAACACCGAAAGAAATATTTGGACCGAAGTTGAACAAACAAGCTGGGGAGGTCGAGGGCAGCGGCTGTGTCATGAGCAAAACAACTTGGAGGGGGAGGGTGTTAAAGGTGGGGGGGGGAGGGAGGTCCTCCTTGAAGGGGGAGCTAAGTTGAGACTACCCCTCCTTGAGGAAAAAAAAATAATTGACCATCATGTCTTTCAGAACTTGGTCTTCGATGGTCTCAAAAAAAAGGTCACTCAAAATTTCTTCAAGAACTTATACCAGGAGGCGCTTAGCTTAACCGAAATCGCTACCTTACTATGCAATAGCTCACGGGCTATGTTACAAATTTTATTCTGACTAAAACTAAATTCAATTAAGGAGTTAGTAAACTAATGACCTTACCATGTCCAAATATCGAAAAAGTCAAGTGTTTTGGAGACAAAGATCTCCGAGGCAATGAACGAAGACGGATGGTTTCAAAGTGGACGAGGGGGTGCCTGGAGATCGGCGCCTAGTGAATAGAAGAAGAGGAGATCGATGATTGTGACCTCCACCCATCCCCCAAATTCTCCCGAGTCACGGAGACACACATGATATGGCTGCTTTAGATAAATCGAAGAAGAAAACTCAGAAAAAAACAAAGAACATGAAGAACATGACGAAGATGACTAAAAATACAAAAAAGTAGAAGCAGATGATGAGAAGACGAAGAAGAAAAAGAAGAAAATGGAGAAGACGACGAAGAAAACTATGACTACAAATGCGAAGTTGAGGAAGAAGAAGAAGAAGAAGAAGAAGAAGAAGAAGAAGAAGACGTAGATGAGGTGAACGACTAAGAAAACGAAGGCGACGAAGAATCAAAAGATGAAGAGGTCGAAGAAAACAAAGAGGAAGAATAGTATGAAGAGGAAAACAAAAAAGACGACGAGGAAGAAGAAAATCAAAGAAGACGACGAATAAGAGGAGGAAGACTAAGAAGTCAAATAAAAAAAGACGAAGAAAAAAGAAGACAAAGACGAAAAATAATTCGAAGGATATGACGAAGACGAAGAAGAAGACGAATAAGGTGACGAAGAAGAAGACGAAGAAGAGGGCGAAGTAGAGGAGGAAGAGAGAGAGAAGAGAACGTAAAGGAGAACAAAGAAGAGAACGAAGAAGAGGAAAAAGAAGAAGAAACGATGAAAAAATACGAAGGAGAAGGCGTGGGAGAAGGCGAGGGAGAAGAAGACGAAGAAGAAGATGAAGACAAAAAAAAAAAAAAAGACGAATGATTTCAAGATGAAATCAAAGAAAAGCTAAGACAAAGACGTGAATGAGGACGAAGAAGGGAGAAGAAGAAAGATGATGAAAGGGATAAGGAAAAGGGGGGTTGAAGGAAGAAGAGGAGGCGGAGGAGGAAGAAGAAGCGAAGAAGAAAGAGGAGGAGGAGGAGGAGGAGGAGGAGCAGGAGAAGGAGGAGAAGGAAAAGGAGGAGTATGAGTAGGAAGAGGAAGGGAAGGAAAATTATGAGTATGGAAAAAGATGAGGAGGAAGAAGAGGAGGGGAAAGAGGAGGAAGAGGGGTAAGAGGAGGAGGAGGGGAAAAAGAAGAGAAGGATGAGGATGAAGATGAGGAAAAAGAGGAGGAGGAAGAAGAAGAGGAAGAGAGGGAGGAAGTGGCAGAATAAGAAGAAGAATAGGAAAGCTACATGCTCAGGATGAGAGAAATCATGGAAGGAATTCAGAAGAATTGAATCCTGACTAACATAACAACAAGAAGCAAATGAACAAAAGAGAACATATGAACAGAGTATAACAAGTAAAGTGTGAACAAAGAACAAATGAAAAATGTTCATGGGATAACAGTGGAGAAAGAGGGAAGAATGAACAAGGAATATATGAGATGAAGAGCGAAGTGGGCAGACGTATCAAATGAACAGATGAACAGTTGAACACGGCTTGTTATTATCAGAACAAAAAAGAGATTTGAACACTTGAACACGAACCGGTATTACGGCCGGAAGATCTGTGAATCGGATGACTCGAGAACAGCTGAACATAGCTTGTTATATTATCTGAACAAAAGGAAATTTTAGCACATGAATAAGAACAATATGAGAACGCATGTGAACACAGACGTCAATCTGAGTGAGATGTGTTCTCGTTGAACATGACACCATAAGAAGAACATTACGAACAGGGCGGGTAAATGTTCAGCAAGGCTGGGCGAATGGGAGGCTGTGGTGGTGAACAGAACGAGAGAACAGGGCGTGTCTACATTGAAGAACTTGGATCCGCGTGAAGAATAAGATGGCTAAGGGGGGCTGCTTCAAGAGACGCAGCTGGCGATCAAAGAAGGAAAGGAAAGAAAGAAGGAATGAAGGAAGGAAGTTAGGAAGGAAAGAAAGAGGAGGGGAAGGTGTGAGTGAGAGAGGAAAATGGGAAGGAAGGAAGGAAGGAAGCTGGGAAGGAAGGGAGTAAGGAAGGTAGGAAGGAAGGGAGTAAGGAAGGTAGGAAGGGAGGGAGGGAGGGAGGGAAGGGAGGGAGGAAGAGAGGGAGGAAGAAAGGAAGGAAGAAGGAAGTGAGTGAGGAAGTTGGGAAGGGAGGAAGGAAGGAAAGAGGGAAGAAAGGAAGGAAGAAAGGGAAGGAAGGAAGGGAGGGAGAAAGGAAGGGAGGAGTGAGGAAGGAAGGAAGATAGGGAGGGAAGGAGGGAGGAAAGGAAGATGGGAAGGAATGAGGGAAGAAAGGAAGGAGAAGGAAAGGAAAGAAGGAGTGTGGGGAGAAAGGAATGAGGGAACGAAGGTGGGAAGGAAAGAAGGTGGGAATGAATGAAGGAAGGAAGGAAGGAAAGGGAAGGAAAGGAGAGAAGGAAGATGTGGAGAAAGGAAGGAGGGATGGAAGTAGGGAACAAAGTAAGGAAGGAGGAAAGAAAGGAAGGAGGATAGAAAGAAAGGAAGAAGGAAAGGAAGGAAAGAAAGGAAGGAAAGAAGGAAAGAAGAACCTCATGTAGCAGTTGATAAGGATGACGACCTCGGAGCGGAGGCAGAAGGCCAGCTGACGTCACCAAGATGAGTGAGCAGACCGGGCGGACAAAGAACAATTAAAGAAGAGGAGATAATGAAGGCCAGGGGAGGTGGGTGCAACAACAAAGAATAAATGGCAATGGAAGGTTGTGGAACGAGAGGAGAGCAAATGGGAGCAAGGAGAGGACGAAGAAGCGCTAAGCAATTCTCAAGAAAGCACGAGAGATTAAATTGAGTATCCGGAAGTGAGAAAGGGAGGGCTTCAGACACCTCCCGAAGAAAATTTGTCTTGCAGAACCTTCCCCTAAAATGTGTGTGTATATACATATATATATATATATATATATATATATATATATATATGTGTGTGTGTGTGTGTGTGTGTGTGTGTGTGTGTGTGTGTGTGTGTGTGTGTGTGTGTGTGTGTGTGTGTGTGTGTGTGTGTTTATAGTCCCCCTTATAAAGATAGTAGCCAATTTTTTCTGATTACTTTATGAGCTGGTGGCGTAATCGGAAGCGTGCTGGTCGAATCGCACACTCCTCTCCGATTCCCAGCAGTGACTGTGCTCAGAATCAAGGTGAGGATTTCGGTCGCAGCTACCTAGCGCCTCCTGGCGTAGGCCTCTCATCCTCTGATTCCTAAAGATGAGAGTGGGGAAGGGGAGTGGGAGAGGATGGGGAGAAGACACAAAAGAGAGTCCATACTTCCCCCAACTCTTCCTATTGACCTTTAGCAGGGTAACACGGTAATGGTGTCCTCGTCCCCCTTTGGGCCACAGGATGGGAGATAAACTAAAGAAAAGGAAATAGTTGGATAGTCCAAGAGAGATAATGGGTTTGAATTGGACAAATTTTTTGTTTAAGAAGGAAATAGTCGAGAACTAGTTTACCGACAGAGTAGCTCGCGAATGAAATGGACTTAGGAACCATGTAGTCAGCGCTGAAGCAATTGGTTGTTTTTAAGAAAAAGATTAAATAACTTTACGGATGAGAATGACAGGTGGTAATGGACATGGAACTGTTTAGTGAAGGCTTTATGGTCTCTTGCAGTCTTCCCCATTCTTATGCTCTTAAGGGAATGACCGCACCAATACGTCTCATTTGATGTATAGACGAGAAAGTCAGTATCCCAACATTTAAGTAGCGCGAGGAAAAAAAGTTGAATAAATTGTTGCACGCTCTCAGGAATGCAACAAATGACGCTGTGCTGTGTTACTTGTGCAACAAACGGTTACATAAAATCCAGTGCAAGGGGGGAGTAGGTGTAGGGGTAGGGGGAGGGGGAGGAGGAGGGGGAGGGGGAGGGGGAAGGGGGATGGAAAGACGGCGAGTTCACTACTGGTGATGCAAAGACAAAAATCGCTAAGGAAAGGGATTCGAAAAGGAGACTTAAGAGGTGTGGGTGACTGCTTGGTCCGTTCGAAGATTATATATACATACATATATATACATACACACACACACACACACACACATATATATATATATATATATATATATATATATATATATATATATATATATATATATATATATTATTATTATTTTTTTTTTTTTTTTTTTTTTTTTTTTTTTAATGGACCGAAAGATCCCTTGTTCGCCTTTCATGTTTTCTCGTTGTAACTCATCAGGATTATTATTATTATTATTTTGTTTTTTGTAAAATAAAGCCTAACCTCAGGCTCTCGGAAGATCCAAAGAGGCGCATAATCCAAGGAGACCAACAGATAGATACAGGTGTAGTCACACTAGTCCTATATAAGTATGGGCCCACAAATAGCATGGGATTGTGCTTCATCGAACACAGTGTAGGGCAATAGGACCGGTCGTGCACGCGCACTCACGCACACACACGCAATTACACGGGGTATGATGAAAGGAGAATATGAGAGGGTCCTACGAGTATACTGTACATTCTTTTCTGTACACTACAATTAAATACATACAATTAAACAAATATACACATGCACATACGCATATTCACGTATGCACCACATAAAGACACACAAACCCGCGTGCACGCACACACACACACACACAGGAAAGGAAAGAAAGAAGGAAGGAATGAAGGAAGGAAGTTAGGAAGGAAAGAAAGAAGAACGGAAGATGTGAGTGAGCGAAGAAAGTGGGAAGGAAGGAAGGAGATAGCTGTCGATCACGAGTCCAACACGTGATCCAAAGACCATGGTGAATCACACACACGTGTGTGTGTCAGTCTTATAAAACTACATATTTTATCAAGGAAGGATAGTAGTAGACCAGTCCATCGTGGGTAGGATCCTGTGAATATGGGGGCATGACATACACTGCTTGAGGCTGGGGAGCTAAGGACAAGCCTGGGGGAGAGTGGGGAGGAGGGGGGACTGTGGGGAGGAAAGAGGAGAATCTCATTGGGGAGGGAAAGATGGAGGAGTGGCGGCGAAACGCATAACACTAAGCTGAGTAAGAAGGAAATTGTTGATGGAAGATCAGAGGTCACAATGGCTGCCTTCGGACGACCGCGACGCCTCTGTAAGATGGTCAAGGATGAAAATGTGTTTGTTTTAGATATTTTCTCGCTCTCAGTCTCTCTCTCTCTCTCGCACGTAATCACTCGCACTCAATCACACACGCACGCGCACGTACATACACACACACATGCGCATACAGATACACACACACATGCGCGCACAGATACACACACATATGCGCACAGATACACACACACACACACACACACATGCGCACACAGATACACACACACGCATACAAGCACACAGAAACACAGACACACACATATACATACAAGCACACACTCACTCACACACACACACACACACACACACACACACACACACACACACACACACACACACACACCTTCCGAGATGTTACTGCGTTTGTTCTAGAAAGCATTTCTTGATGAACAGAGTGAAGATTCGGGGCGAAGGCTTGCCACGAACACGAGTCGAACTCTTGATGGTTTAATTCCCCGAGAGGTTTCATAAAAAAAAGTATTCATTCCGTACGTGTTTCTACCCTTTGGTGGGGTCTCCTTTCTCCTCTTACCCAACGGTGGTCCTCAGAGACAAAATCCGTTCGATGATCACCTTGAGAGGAGAACAAGGTACTCTGTTCCTCCTCCTCCTCCCCCTCCTCCTCCTCCTGATGTCGCATTTCCTCCCTCCCTCCTCCAGAAGACGTTTTTTCTTCTATGCTAATTTGTTCGTTGCTCTAATGCTGCTCCGTTGCCGCTCACCGCAGTTTCCCCTCTCTCTCTCTCTCTGGCTTCCCCCTTTTGCTTGTTTCCCCTCGTTTCTCCAGTGGTCCTCCCTCACCCTCAGGCCTCCCCTCTGTCACCTAATGCACTCGGCATCTCTTGTTGGAACACTTTTATCTCTCCCCTTATTGCCTCCATTTTTTCATCATTTCTGAATTCGCCTCCTTCCTTACGCTCGATCCACTTCCTTCTTGTGTTTCGTTTTTTCTTCTTGTCTTCCTTCCGGGACGTCCCCCTCTCCCCACTTTTTTTCTTTTTCTTCTTCTTCTTCCTCTTCTTCTACCTCTTCTTCTTCTTCCTCCTCCTCCTCTTCTTCTTCTTCCTCCTCTTCTTATTCTTCTTGTTCTTCTTCTTTCTCTTCCATTCGTCCTTATCTGAGATTTCTTGAAGTTCTGGATCTTAGGAAGAAACCCCAATTTGGAGGCGTAGTTGAGTGTGGTAGACATAAACCAGTTATACAAGTAGCTCTTGTTGATTCTGTTTTATTTGATTTTCTTTCATTTTATTCCATTTTATCTTTTTTATGTTGTCTTCTTTTATTTTCTGATTTTATTTGATCTTAATTTATTCAATTTTATTTGATCTTATCGCATCTTGTTTCTTGCATGAAATATAAAATTTCAAACTTGTACAAAGTTTGTGGTTGTGACTGTTCTTGGTACATTTTTCCACCCTCGGATTTCATTTCGTTGTGAAAGGTTTAAAAAAAAAAAAAATAAATAAATAAAAAAAAAAAAAAAAAAAAAGAGGAGGAAAACAAAGCACAGACTAATAACAGTATCCATTTGGTGTGTCGACGCAGCAACCGAAGACTAGCCATCAAGCAACACATTACTTTTTCCTTTTCTTTTTTGTTTCAGAAACAGTCTTGAACCAGATTTCTTGAAGTCTTACGACCATAACACTTTATAACAACCCCCCCACCCTCTCCCCAACTCGTCTTCCTGACACTCCTGTCTACCGTCTCCCTCATTCCGTCTACTTCTCTTGCCTACTTCGTTGTAACCCGCACGTCTCCCTGGAGATCACATCCCCTCCTCCTCCTCTTCCTCCTTCTCCTCCTCCTCCTCTTCCTCCTTCCCCCTTTACTTCATTCCCATGGACGCTTAGCTTGAGTCAATGCCTGATCACGTGACATTTCTGTATCCTCGGCTGGTGTCTCCGTGGGCTGCTGTGGTCTCGGGGGATTGGGGGTGGAGTTTTCTTTTCGTGTCTCCCCCCAACGCGAAGCCTCTAGACTCTTAGACATCTGACGGATGAGTTCTCTGTCCTCAAGTCTTTGACCTCGCGTCTCTGACCTCGATGTCAAATTGCTCATATTAACCTCATGTATTTGACCCCATATGACCTCGAGGACAATTATTTGACCTCGAACTGAAGTCTTTAACCCCATGTCTCTAACCTCGATGTCAAGTCTTTGACCTGAATTCTTTGACTTCAAGCTCAATTTTTTGACTTGAAACTCAAGTCTTTGACCTGAAGTCTTTTGAGCTTTTCTAGATTGATTCCTCCGCCGTGGTATTTCACTTTTATTTTTCTCTTTTTTTTTTGGGGGGGGGGGTCTTGTCTCCTCTTTTCATTTTTTTTTCTCTTTCCCTTCCTTCTCCTTTTTATCCTTCTTATTCTCCTTCCTCTTCTTCATGTTCTCATTCTTGTCGTTCTCCTTCCCCTTCTTCTCCTTCTCCTTTACCTCATCCATTTGCTCTTCCTCTACATCTTCCTCTTTCTCTTTCTTTTCCTTATCCTAATTCTAATTCAGTTTTTTTTTCTTCTACGCTTTCTTTACTCGTGTTTTTCAGTCGTGTCCCAGTTCCGCACGCGCATCTACGTTTGTTGTCTCCCTCTCTTCCGGGCGCCCTCCTCATCATTATCTAATTCGCTTGCCTTCTCTTCTCTTCTCTTCTCTTCTCTTGTCTTCTTTCTTCTCGTGGCTTTCCCTGTTTCACCCCTCCACCTTTCTTATTTCCTTTGCCCTCTCTTACCACTCTGGGAATAATTTCCTTATACCCTCTCTCTCTCTTTCACTCGCTCTCTTTCTTTCTCTCTTTCACTTTCACTTTCTTCCACTTTCACTTTGTCTCTTTCACTTTCTCTCCCATTTTCTCTCTCACTTTCTTTCTCTCTCTTTTCCAATTTATCTCTCTCTCTTTTTCCTTCTCTACGTATCCCTCACTCCCTCTGTATCTCTCTCTCTCTCTCTCACTCTCTCAGTATTTCAATTCTCCCCTCTTCTCTGTTCGCACCCTATTATGTTCCCCTTACTACTTTTCGTTCTTTTCTCTCTTTTTACTAATTAATTTACCTTTTTTTCAGCTGGTCCTCTTTCTTCTCTCATGGCTAAGGTATCTTCTCTCACTTTTGCCCCTTTTCAACCATTCTCTCTCTCTCTCTCTATTTATTTATCTTCTTTCCCTTCACATGCTGATTAATCTATACACGCACGCACACACACACACACACACACACACACACACACACACACACACACACACACACACACACACACACACACACACACACACACACACACACACACACACACACACACATACACTTCCATTCCACCCCGGAAGAAACTCCATCGTCATATTGCCGGAGAGTTAATCGGGAAAGAACCGGGAAGATCTCTACGCATAGTAGGAGGAAGAGAAGGAAGAGGAGGAAGGAGATGACCACGAGGAGTGAAGAAGAAACATTAGGAAATTGAGGGCTACGATGATGATGAGGAGGAGGAGGAGGACGATAAGGAACACGAGGAGGACGAGGACGAAGAGGACGAGGACGAGGAACTGGAACAGAAGTGAGACCTGGATCTCTCAACCCTTGATGTGTCCAGAACTCGTGAAACCAATCCAGGCCAAACCAAGTTGACTGTCAGAATCCACAAACGAGCTATTACAAGTCCAAAAGAGCCCTGTTCAGACCGTGGCTGACACTCGTCAGACCCATGATAGGGTCTAATTCTCTTCTGAAGAGAAAAGTTTGGAAGGGACTCGAAGAAGTGTATCGCCAGACTGAAATGATCGAAGATGGATAATGACTCGATTAGCGAAGTGAAGGATACGAACAAAAAGGGAGAGGAAGCTCGAGTAAGAGGCTTTTTCTTGAGACTACTTCGGGAGTCAAAGGGAGTACTTCGTCAGCAATAACCAGCGCTTCTGTCCTTAAGGAACAACATCACACCGAAGAGGTCAAGGAGGGATAGAAGGAGGGCAGAAGAACGGAAGGACAGTGGGAGTTAAAAAGTGATCAGCATTTTATTTTGAGTGGAGCGTCAAAGATATATTTTTTTTTTTAGGAATAACCAGCGGTTCTATCCTTGGGTACAATATGATCAGATCTTTTGGCCAGCAACCTAGGGTCACTCGGTGTCTGGCAGAAACACCACAGGGAGAGTTCCATTTTCACTTCTGTCTCTGTTCCCTTCCTCTTTCATGTTCTTTCCTCTTCTCTCTCTCTCTCTGTCCTCCCTCTCCCATGCTCTGCCCTCTCTCTCTCTCTCTCTCTCCGCCCCCACGCTTTCCCATGTTCTATCCTCTTCTCTCTTTCTCTGCCCCCTCCCTCTCCCATATTCTATCCTCTTCTCTCTCTCTTTGCCCTCCCTCTCTCATGCTCTGTCTTCTCTCTCTCTCTCTCTCTCTCCGCCCCCACGCTTTCCCATGTTCTATCATCTTCTCTCTTTCTCTGCTCCCTCCCTCTCCCATATTCTATCCTCTTCTCTTTCTCTCTCTCTGCTCCCTCCCTCTCCCATGATCTTTCCTTTTCTCTCTGCCCTTTCCCTCTCCCATGTTATTTACTTTGTCTCTCTCTCTCTCTCACTCTCTCTCTCTCTCTCTCTCTCTCTCTCTCTCTCTCTCTCTCTCTACCACTTGCTCTCTTTTTGGCATCTCTTACTCTCTCTTGCTTTTGCTCTCTCTCGCTTTGTCACTCTCTGTTTCACTCGCTCTTTCTTCCCTTGCTGCTCTCTCTCTCGCTATCACTCTCTCGTTCTGTCACTCTCCTTCCCTTTTGGTCTCTCTCTCGCTCTATATTCTCTTGTCGCTCTCTCTCTCTTTCTCTTACAGTCACTTTCTCTACCCCTTTCAGTCTCCCTCTCTCTGTCGATGTCGTTCTCTCTCTCTCTCTCTCTCTCGCCCTCTCTTCCCTTGCCGCTCTCCTCTCTCCGTCCTTTGGCGTTCCTCTGTTTTCGAGCTCGGTGCCGCCCGTTTCGCGAGTGCTTGTCCCCTCCTCTGTTTTCATTCGCGGCCCTCCTTTGCTTTTTTCTCCTTCCGCCCTCTTTCTCTGTTTTTACCTATGTTCCCTCACTGTTTTTCTGTATCTCTACTCTTCCCATTCGCTTTTTTGTTTGCTCCTCCCTCGCGCGCTTGCTTGCTTCCTCGCCCGCCGCCGCCTCTTTCGTCGTCTGTCGCTATCTCTCTCTCTCTCTCTCGCGATCTCCCTCTCTCTCTCTCTCGCAATCTCCCTCTCTCTCTCTCTCTCTCTCTCTCGCGATCTCCCTCTCTCTCTCTCTCTCTCTCTCTCTCTCTCTTCCTCTTTTGCGATCTCTCATTTTCGCGTTTTTTTTCCTCGCGATCTCCCTCTATTTCGTGTGCTCTCTCTTTCGTGAGCCCTCTCTATTTCTCTATCATTATCTATCGCGATCTCTCCCTCTCTGTTTCGCGATCTTTAGTTCTCTTCCGCGATCTCTCGCTCTCTTTCGCAATATCACCCTCTCTTTCACAATCTCTCCCTCTTTTTCGCGATCTCTTCCTCTCTTTCATAAGCTCTTGCTTTCTTAATCTCTCCCTCTAGCGATCTCTCATTTTCACGATCTATTTCTCCTTCGCGATCTCTTTCTCTCTTAAACGAGCTCTCTCTTTCTCTCTCTCTCTCAATTTTCATCCGTCAGTAGGTCTTAAGAGCCTAAACACTCAAATGTTTATTTCTCGACTGATATAGTTGTATTGTCCCCCGATAAGATTCCTTACTTCTCCTCCTTCCTTCTTCTCCTTCCCTCCCTCCCTCGTCTCCCACTCCCGAGGTCCCGGCGATGTCCTCTGGGATTTTCAGCACCGGCAAAACTCTCCTTCAGGCATCGTCGCAACTTCGGTCGTCCCCCACTTGATTAGATCGACATTATTGTATGGGATCTCACTCCTCCTCCACTTCCTCTTCCTCCTTCTCCTCCTCCTCTTCGTCCCCTGCTTCTCCTCCTCCCCCTCTTCCTCTTTCTCCTCCTCCTCCCGTCATTCGTACCTTCTCCCCTCGCTCTTCCTCCCCTTGCTGCCTTCTTCCTCCTCCTTCTCTCCCCTTCCTGCCTTCCCTCCTCTCGTTCTCCCCTTCCCCTGTTCTCCCCCTCCCCTCTCCTCTTCCCCTCCTCCTCTTGTCCATCTTCCAACGTCACTTCTGTCCTTCCTCCCTCAAAGCAATTTCCCCTTCCACTGCCTCGCCCCTCATCTCCCCTCACCCTTCGTCTCCCCTCTCTCTCTCTCTCTCTCTCTTCTCGCTCTTTTAAACTCTTCTATTTAGAGATGGTACACCTGTTCATCACTTTTCCATTCACTGTCTTAGCTCTCTCTCTCTCTCTCTCTTTCTCTCTTCCAGCTCCTCTCTGCTTTCATGAAAGAGCCTGTCCACCCTCCATTCCCCTCGCTTCGGCCCTCTTCCCCCTTCCCTCGTCTCACGTGCTTCCCCCCTCTATTTCCCCTTCCTTCCACTGCCTCCTCTTCCTTCTCCCCCTTTTCTTCCCCTTTCCTCCTCTCCTTTCCCTTCCCTCGTCCAGCCTCATCTTTCACTGCTTCCGCCCTTCCTTGGCCCCCTGCCTCCTCCTCCTCCTCCTCCTCCTCCTCCACCCTCCCTCGTGCCATTCTTCCCCTCCCTTATTGGTCCCTCTCCTCCTCATTTGCTCCTGACCATAGTTTTCCATCCTCTCTCTTTCTCTCTCTCTTCTTCATGTCACGTCACAATTTTATTCATTTATTTATTCATTTCATTTGTATGTTTACTTACTTATCAGACGCTGCCGCCAGCGAGTTGGACCAAGGACATGATTAAATAAATTCCATGATACTAAGTCCTCTGTAAGGGGCCCGTCCCTTTTGATAGGGGGAGATAGCGACGTCCGAATCATTATCATCTTCTATTTCCTATTTATTTATCTATTTATTTATCTATTCATTTATTTATTTACATCTGTGTTAGATGCTGGGAGGGCTGGGTTACTGTTTGTACCTCGTATTCGTGATCACATGAATACACACACACACATACACACACACGTCACACACATTCATGCACACATACACAGTATATTTACTATAGATATCAAGTGTATATTAAGTACTACCACCACCGTCTCCACCACCACAATGCCACAAACACCACCACCGCAAACACCACCAACACCACACACTTGCCACCACCATCAGTACCACTACCACCATCACCACCACCACCACTTCCCCTCCAACCACCACCACCACCACGCAGGCAGGCCTGTACTTTCCCCTCCCTTCTCTGTCTCCCCTCTATCACCTACGCAATTTCCTCCTCGTCTCTCACATTGCTTTATGCATTTCTGTCTTTCATATTCTGTATTTTCATGTGTATGCGGTGTCGTCGTCGTGTACCTGCGTGAGGGGTTCCATAGCCGTGTAGCCGACTGTGCTACCAGTCACCTACAGTTCTGGAATAACTCCCAACACACACACACCGTCCTTTCATAAGAACATAAGAATGAAGGAGACTGCAAGAGACCATAGGGCCTACACTAGGGTGTTCCATGTCATTATCACCTATTATCTCCATCCATGAAGTTATATGACCTTCTTTTACACCAACCAATTGTCTCAGCGCTCGCTAAATGGTTACTAAGTTTATTCCATTCGTTATCCACTCTGTTGGTAAACCAGGTCTTGCCTATTTCCTTCTTAAATCCCTAAGGGGGAATCCATGGATACTTAGCATTTCTGTCTGGGCTCCTCTTCTCCGTCTGTCTACCTCTCTCTCTCTCTCTCTCTTTCTCTCTTTTTCCTCCACACCTTTCTTTCTTTTCTCTCTCTCTCTGCACCTTCCCTTGTTTCACCTTTCTCTCTGTCTGACTGTCTGACTAATTGACCGTCTGCCTGTTTGTCTGCCTGCATGCCTGTCTGTCTGTCTCTCTCTCTCTATTTCTGCCTGGGTCTCCATCTCTCTCTCCCTGTTTCCGTCTTTCACTCTCTCTCTTCCTATCTCTCTCTTTCTCCGTTTCTATCTCTCTCTCTCTCTCTCTGTCTTTCTCTTTCTCTGTTTCCATCTCTCTCTCTCTCTTTCCCTCTCTTCCATGACTTGGTCTTTCTTCCCCTGTCATTCCCTTCCTTTCATCTCCGTTAGCTATTCTGTATTTATTTAACCTCTTCTCTCCCCCCAACCCCCCCAATCCAAAATTTTTCAGACTTCTCCCCCTTTATTGTGGTTCTCGACTCCTCCGAGTGTCCAGCAACCACAACCTCGTGTTGTCTTCATCTTTATAACTATCTACCTCTGGTCTACACCCTCTGGAGCGTGAGTCTATGCTTTTCTATGCTGTCCTGTGAATTAACCAGAATTAAATATCTCAAGTATGGTAGCGTGACGAAATGGGTACCAGGGGGTCCCTGGTCCCTCAGCACGTGAGGAATTCCTTTCAGAAGAGTCTTGTTCACTTTCTTAGGGAGACTTCCTTCGTCGTGACCTTCAGGACGTCGACTAGTTCCTTGTAACAGTCTCACGTTCGTGATTTGCCTTCTTCCTCGTGGCTACCTCCTTTCGTGACGGCCTCCTCCTCATCCTCCTCCTCTTCCTCTTTGTACTCCTACTCCTCCTCGTCCTCCTCCTTATCCTTTTTGTCGCCTTCTTCGTACTCCTCCTCTTAGTCCTCTTCGTCCTCCTTCTTTAACTTCGACGACGTCGTCTCCATCCCGATCTGAGTTGGTTGCGTCGTGTCCCACATCTCACCGCACCTGTTGTGTGCGGCGACCCGCCTCTCTCTCTCTCTCTCACTCTCTTTCATCCCCGGCGCTCTTTTTCTTCCCCCTGTCACCCTCTCCTCCTCTCAGACCTCCTCTCCTTTCTTCGACAGGTCCTTCTTCTCGTCCACTCTCTTCCCTCCTCCTCCTCGTTTCTATCAAGTTTATCTAAGCTTCACTGAATCCTCCATGCAGTACTCTTATTCGCTTGTCTCATATTCCTCCTCCTCTTCCTCCTCCTCTTTCTCCTCCTGCTTCTCTTCTTCTTCCTCCTCTTTCTCTTCTATCTCCTCGTCCTTCTTTCCTCCTACCTCTCTTTGCGTCCCTCTTCTTTCTTCCTTCTCCCCTCCTCTTCCTCTTTCTTCCCCTCAACCTCTTCCTCTTATTTCCCCTCTTCCTCTGTCCCTTCCTCTCCTCCTCCTTTTCACCCCTCTCTTCCTCTTCCTCCTCTTCCTTCCCCTCCCCAATCTCATCTACTTTTTTCCCTGTTTCCTTCTCTCTCATCCCCTCCTCTTCCCAATCCTCCTTTCCCTCCTTCTCTTCTTCCTTCTCTTCCTCCTCTTTCTCTTCTACTTCTTTCCACCAATTGCCACCCCTCTCGTCACTCCATCTTGCCTTCCCCTCTCTCCTGTTCTTCCCCTCTCTTCTGTCGCCCCTCGTCTCCCCTTGCCTCTGTCCTCCCCTTCCCATTTCCCAGGCCCTCATCTCCCCATCTATTCCCCCATTCTCCAACTCACTTGGTCATGCTAGGTTGACGAGGGCGAGGAAGGGGGGAAGGGGGGAAGAGTATGGGGGGGGGAAGGAGATGATGGAAGAGAGAGGGTGACATAGAGGAGGAAGGGTGAAGGAGTGGGAGAGGAGGTGGAGAAGTGATGGAGTAAGGGTGAGACCCTTTGGAGATATGAGAGGGTTGGAAATGACGGTACTGGGGAAGGGCGAGGGGGGGGGGATGAGGGGGGGGTGAATGTGGGGGGGAGTGCGGGAGGGAGGATGAGGTTAGAGAGGTGACACAAGGAAGGGGTGGGCTGTCATAGGCGAGAGAGAGCGAAAGAGATAAACAGATAGAGAGAGAAAGAGAGAAAGAGAGCGAGAGAGATAGAGATATAGAGAGCGAGATACAGAAGTGAAAAAGAG
Source organism: Oratosquilla oratoria (assembly GCF_046742065.1). Classification (NCBI taxonomy): domain Eukaryota; kingdom Metazoa; phylum Arthropoda; class Malacostraca; order Stomatopoda; family Squillidae; genus Oratosquilla; species Oratosquilla oratoria. The sequence goes on from NC_134810.1 coordinate 25,221,315, forward strand.
GCAGTTAAAGGATTAATCAATTCTTAGCCCGAATTCCCTTGATCACGACACCATGTGAAGTTCATAGCAATATACGGCATAATTCGTTAACTGAGCGCCAGCCAATCGGGATTGTATCCTTGATTGGCGTTGAGGGTAGAGATGGACCTCAGAGGTGGTCGGCAGGGAGATGATTCTACCCGACGTCCTCTCCTTACGTCCAGGTTCTGATCATCGTTGGGAAGGGGAGGAAGGGTGGAGAGGCGGGGGGGGGGAAGCATTACTAGAGAAGTCTAGGAACAAGAGAGGAACATTCTAGACCTGATTTTGGGGAGTAAGGTGGAGGAGGGAGGAGTTGGTATGAGGGAATGAGGGAGAAGTTCCCTCCATCATCTCCCCTCCCTCTCTCTCTCTCTCCCCTCACTGGAAGGGGGAGGGAAACACAGGTCGAGACGAGAAGGGGAGGATGCTGGGACATGACAGAAAGAAGAGAACTGAGATGAAGGGGAGAGAAGAAACGATCAGAGGAGAGGAGAGGAGAAGAGAGGAGAGAAGAGGAGAGAAGAGGAGAGGAAAGGAGAGGAGAAGAGAGGAGGAGAGGAGAGGAGATGAGAAGGGATAGGACGGGAGAGGTGGGACGGGAAAGGAGGGGGAGGAAGAGGAAAGAAAAGGGTGGAAAGGTGAGGAGGATATAGGAGGGAGGGTTGGAGGAACTGGGCCTGGAGGGGAGGGGAGGGTAGAGGAGGGAGGGTAAAGAAGGGGAAGGGAGGGTAGAAGTAATAGGGGGAGAGAGGAGGGTTGGGGAGAGAGGAGGTGGAAGGAGAGGTGAGAAAATGAGAGGAGAGGTGGCGAGAGGAAGAGAAGGGAAAGGAAAAG